>NC_046162.1:40488484-40560984 GCF_011064425.1 Rattus rattus | reverse complement strand
GTTGGAACAGAGCCTCCTGTGTCTGCTGGATGGGCAGGCACTTTGGACCGCATTGTCGAGATGCGCACGCCTGCAGGAGCAGAATTTTCTCCTCTGTGGTCCAGTAGATTGGCAGGGCCAGAGCAACTGGAGGCTAAGCGGTTCCAGAGAAGAACCTGTACGGATCAGATAAAGGCAGCTTCGTCCTTGCCCACCACTGGCATTTAAAAAAACAAAACAAAACAAAACAAAAAACTCTTTTCTTAAAATAGGACTTGGCACGGGGATGGGTGGGGTACAGGAAGGCCTGGTGTTTCCCTGGCAGATGCTGGCACAGAATTCCACTTCTTAAGAGCACTGGGGTGAAGGATGCTGTCCTGTCGTTTTCCTGCACCTCTCCAGGGCTCAGGGTACCTAAGAACTGCTTCAGAATGGAAGCAGGAGCTAAGCCACAGGAATGCACCCTGCTGGGGCTCTGCGGGCCTGGCAGAGACAGGAGCATTGAGTGAGCCCCACCACAAAGGCTGTCTCGGAACTAATCACATCCAGACTACACCCAGGCTCTGCCCAGCCCACTGTCTGTCCATCTTCCTGCTCCCGCCCTCCTGGTTCCAGCAGCAGCCTTGAGCCCTCTGGGGACTGCGCACATTTCAGTGTCATCGAGCCGATTGCCCAAACTGACCCCCCACTTTTTTAAAAAAAGCAAAAGTCTTTTAAATTAAGCTTAATAATTTGTGTGTGTGTTCCACAGTGTGTGTATGTGTGTAGGCCAGAGGACAGGTTTGTAAACTTAAAACGCTTCTCTTCTCAGATTTTCTTCTTTGGATAGCTTAAGTGTAAGGTTCAAGCGTGAACCGTGTGGGCAACCACGTCGTATTGCAGTGATCATGGGCAGGCCTGAAAAGACCTTTGTGTAGAGGGAATCATGAAAGCTGTGTGCCTTTTGCCTGGCTTTTTCCTCCCCTCATTAGTTACGATTTCTCTAACATGCCCATGGCAGAGAATGAAAGCTAAGCAAACCCAGATATCTTCCTAGGTATGGGCAGGAGCAGTCAGGTATGCACCATAGACAGGAAAAGAGGAGGGAAGAGGGGGCAGCCAAGAGTGTCCTGTTCGTCCTAGGCTTAGAGGAAGTTATGGTTGGTAGGCCTTGACGCTTTGTCTCACCTGGGCACTGCTCCCGGGTCATGGCTCGAGCCGCAGGCTGTCATGTCCCAGACTCTGAGCTCCTTTCTAGCTCTTGGTATACAGTCTGTCTGCTGATGCTTCCAAACTGTGTGGCTTGTGAGCATGCTCAGGACCCAGACTCCTATGCCCAGTGGCTTCTCTAAACGTGTATCGTTTTGGATATGGGGATAGGCTCCCTGCTCTTTGGGGAGTCAGGAACTCAGTGACTGACCTGTGAGGATCTTCAAGGCAGCGGGAAGACAACTAAAAGAGAAAAGATTCCAAGCAGCGTTCTACAGAAAACGAGTTAGAAAACCAGTGCCTGTGTGAGTCCAGAGCCCACCTCACCAGTGCCTGGTGACTCCAGGCGCGCCAAAGAAACTCTCTTAACCTTCGTTGCATCATCCGCCCTGCTTTCAATTGGTTATTGAAAGGTTTTTGGCTAGTGTCCATGGTTAGGTTCCTGTAAACGTGGTGATAGTTAGGCACACTCATCCCGTGCAAATAAGATTTATTTATTCAGCTCTCTTATTGCTCATGCCTGCCGTATGCTGGAAGCAGTTGTGTATAGTGACAAAAACCACACCCAGCCTTCTGGAGGCTTCCACCATAGTGGGGGGGGAAAGAGCCCAACTCACCTAGATGGCAAATAAGCCAGCTAACGGTAGGACAGCATTTGTGGTGCTGGTGTATGAGGACCAGGAGGTCTGCAAAGAAACTGAGGGGACATTTCTGTCTCCCTCTGAAAGTTCCCTCCTGCTAGAACCACTGGGACCTTATTGTGTTCACTGCTGAAAGGGTTACAGGGACACAGACACCCCGGGAGGCAGTGACATTAGAAGGTTACAACAACTCTTTATAGGGGAGAGGGACATGGGACATGGGTGATCTCGCGGGGTAGCCAGACCACAAACAATAATAGCTTATATGGGACCAAGTTCCCCTGGCTCTGGAGAGGTGTACAGTTCTGGGAAGGTGGGGGACAGAGTTGTCATGATGGACCCTGTCCTCGAAGTCTCCAGAAAAGATAAAAAAAACAAAAACAAAAACAAAAACAAAACAAACAAACAAAAAACCATGTCTGGGTATGGTTGAGGGAGGATCTTTTGAAAGCTGCCTTCTATGAGAGAAGGCATGAGAGAGGGTTGGGAAGGATTCCCGAGGTAACAGGAAGGCTTGGGAACTTACTGCCAGAGCTCTGACCTTGGAGGAGGGTTTCCTGAGCCTCAACAGTACGGCTTTAATCCGCTTGTGATCTGAAGCTCAGAAGAGTGTCAGCAAGCAGGGTTATGGAGGGTGGAGACTCCTAAGGTTTCTGGGAGTGGGTTTACTAGAGGCTACTGGGGAGCAGCATAGCGGGAGCTGGTGAGGGGCAGCATGGGGGGATCCCCTCTACACGGGCAGAACAGTATCCTCTTATTCTCATTGAGCACTTTGCACTTCATCTCGACTGTCGTCTCCTGTTCTCTAGGTTTCAGAGTTACTAAGTCAGTGGAGGTTTGTTCTGAATCCCCAAAGCGTTCTTTAAAACATGCTTGACGAGATGTCTCGGCTGACTTACCAAACCGGACAACCTGAGTTCGATTCCCCAGAACCCGTGTAGTGGAGAGAGAGAACTGACTCCACATTTGTACTCTGACCTCCATCCAGGTGCCCACCCAGCCATGCACATAAAACGGATAGATTGAAATGTAAGAAAACATGGTCGGAATGTGGAAGGGAGAATACGGCGTCATGGTGTCAGTCCCCTGGGTGACAGTGGTGTCCGCTGCATCCTTTAGAGGGTGGTTATAAAGCAGGAACATGCTTGGCTCTGCTTTAGTGATGCTGTGTATGGGAAAGCGACCTGACCACAGGTGGGTCCTCCGCATCACAGGCTCATCGGGCTTCGGTGCCTGGGTGCTCTGGGCCAGGCTTGCTGAGGTCAGCTTGGGTCGGGTGGATCTGCAGATGGGAAGCCATTCCACGTGCGTCCTTCCAGTGCCGCAGAGACAGTATTGGGAGGAAGGGAATGAATAATGAATGAGTGTTTGTGAAGTCAAGCTGCTTCTGGAAGGATTCTGCGAACAGGAAACAGCGAATGTGGACAGCCTTGTATGGCTCTCTCTGCAAGAGACTGCCAAGAGCGAGGGCTGCAGCCTACAAAAGTGAATGTGGCACCGAGGCCACGGGATCAGGGAAATAAGGCTGTGGTTCCTCAGAGTGTGGCCCCAGGGGTCCTAGAGCCCCCTGCCCTGTCTGTGCCTTCAGCACAGCAAAACAAGTCATCCAGCAACATGTGGCTGTCCGCTGTCAACCTTGTTTCTCGTGGGCACGTGTTAGACAGAACCCACAGTTGAGGTAGGCTGGAGACAAGCCCTGAGGAATAAACAGAAGACGGTGGTATTCAGCAGTCACCGGCCAGAGCAGTGAGTGCGGGACTGCAGGGGAAAGCCACTTGGGAGAAGTAGTAGTACTGTTGGGTAAATGTCTGAAGGATAAGATAGCCCCAGGGCCAGACCCTGGGATGAGGCCAAGGTTTCTGGGGGTGGCTTGGCTGGCATGGCCCGGTCTTGAGGACTGAGCATAAGAACCAGGAGCAGAGATGACAGAGAGTCCGGGAAAGGGGGAGTTTGTGGCCCAGGGAAAGAAGTCTGGATTTTTCCTAATGTCTTTGGGAATCAGAGCTCTAAGCCAGAGGTGAAGAGTCAGGTCTATGCTCTGCAGAGATGAGCGGGGACATAGCCAATGGGGAAGAGGATAGCTGTCTGTGTAGATCAGGCTGGCCTCGAACTCAGAGATCCACTTGCCCCCTGTCTTCCCGAGTGCTCGTGTCTCCATGCCGGATGTCCTGGTTAGGGTTTCTATTGCTCTGAGGAAACCCAGCCGGGGACACTCAGGGTTAGACTCAGAGACCCCTTCAGCTTTGTGGATAGTGGTTTGTCTTCCTACTTGAAAGGATATCTTTAGCTGGCCTGGCAGCCGGCGTCTGGCTCACCAACAAGCCCGAGTTCCTCTGCACCAGGGGTGGGGCCCCGGCCACAAGTTCTAGGGTCACATGCTCCTACTTTGCAGAAATGAGATAACCAGTCTCACCACTGTCTTAACTGATAACTTCCCCTCCTTTGGGGCGGGGCCACGAGCGTTTGTTTTTCAGCTTCTGAGTAGCAGAGCTGAGTTGGGTCACATCCGCCAGCATTTGCAAAACACCCCATGTGTGTGCCCTGTTTCCCTCCCCGCCTCACCCGTGTGCAGGGGATTGAATGGAGGGCCATGCACAGGTTAAGCTAGTGGTCTAAACTGAAACGTACCCAAACTCTCCCCTCCTTCCCTACCTTTCAGATTTTTTGTTGTCGATGATACTTTGTTGTTTGTTGTTGTTTTGTTTTGTTTTATTTTGTATTTGAGACAGGGTCTCAATATCCTGTTGTGAAACTCGCTATGTAAATCAGGCCAGCCTCGAACTCAGAGATCCACTTGCTTCTGCTTCCTTGAGTGCTGAGGTTAAAGACTCCTGTCACCATTGCTGGGTGTCCTGGTTAGGGTTTCTATCGCTGTGAGGAAAAACCATGACCAAGGGATCAAGTAGGGGAGGAAAGGGTGTATTTGGCTTGTGCTTCCACATCACTGTTCATCATAGAAGGAAGCCAGAACGGGAACTCAAACCAGGCAGGAGCCTGGAGGCAGGAGCTGATGCAGAGGCCATGGAGGGGGCTGCTTACAGGCTTGCTCAGTCCATTTTCTTATAGAACGGATGGCAGCACCCTCAATGGACTGCATCCCGGCCCCCATCAAGCACTAATTAAGAAAAAGCCCTACAGGCTTGCCTATAACCTGATCTTACGGCCACATTTCTCAGTTGAGCCTCCTTCCTCTGGCTTGTGCCAGGTTGACACAAAACTAGCCAGCACAGAAGCCTTCTTCTTGAGTCTTGGCTAGTCACTCAGGCTGGCCTTGAACTACTGATCTTCTTGCCTCAGCCTCCCAAGTAGCTGGGATAACAGGCCTGTGTTGTTAGACCTGGCTTTTCTCTTCCTCCTCCCCCTCTCACTCCTCCTCCTCTAACAGGGCCTCATGTAGTCCAGGCTAGCCTTGATCTTGCTATGTAGCTAAGGGTGACCTTTTCTAGTCCCACTTTTACCCTTGCATGCTAGGATAGGCATGACGCACCACTCCCATTTATGCAGGACTGGGGACCGAACACCCTCGCAACTTAGCTCCACTTCGCTCTCGTTCTCGTTAAGGGACCTCCCCACAAGTCCCACAAAGCTGAATCAGGCCACGGTGGCAGTTGAGGTTTTTCCTCCTCAGACCCTTGGTGGCTGATGCTCTGGTAGTGACCAGGCCCTTAGCTCCAGGGTAGGAGAAATTCCCAAGGCTGTAGGGGTTAGTCTGCAGATAGCCAGAAGACTGTTTGTTCTGTTCTTGGTGTGCAATGTGGCTGCATTGTTTGTGTGTGTGTGTGTGTGGGGGGGTGTCAAGGCCTTTGCTCCTTAGGAGAATTTTGTGAATCATTAGTTCATTCTGTATGGGAGGGAAGTGGGAAGGCCTGAGGTCAGGGGACTTGCTAGAACTGTCTCACAGGTAGATTCAGAAGGTCTGTGTCTAGCAGGGAGTCAGTAGATGCACAGGACTTTCCCTGTTTAATATCTTCCTCTGTCTTCCTCTGTCTGTCTGTCTCTGTCTCTGTCTCTGTCTCTCTCTGTCTCTCTCTCTCGTGTGTGTGTGTGTGTGTGTGTGTGTGTGTGTGTGTGTGTGTGAGTGTAGATGTGTATATATAACTACAGGTGTGAAGACCTTACCTTCCAGTTTGCTGGTCACAGGGCCTCTTGTTTTGCCAAAGCCGTGCCGGGCTGGCTGACCCCCGGGCCTCCGTGGATTCTCCTGTCTCACCCGCCATCTTACCAACAGAGAACTGACACCGCAGGCATATGTTTACGCGATGTATGGAGATTCAGACTCGGGCTACGTGCTTGTGTGGCAAGTGTTTTACCCACGGAACCATCGTTCCCAGCCTGGGCTTTAAAACCGGCCCAGTGCCTATGGAGTCCTGACTAGAGCTGATAGTACACCGGTGTGACGGCAGCGTGTTCTCCAGGCCTGGGGAGGAGTCCCGAGCGGAGGCCTCACTGCCACACGGAACACGTTGGATGAGACGGACTTCGAGATCCTCTGAGCCCTGAGATTCTAGGGTCTGCCACCTGCCCTCCCACACTGTCACTGGACGTAGAGGGAAAAAACACCTTGTACAGAGCTCTGTGGGAGCTGGGGACAGCACAGGATCTTGGAGACCTTGCTTTTGGCAGTGGCTGGATGCTTGAAGCTTGGTGCAGATTTGCTTCCTATCCCACTGCCATCAGAAAGCGCGAGGCAGCTACAGGTTGGCTGGGACCGTGTTTTAGAGTGCTTGGGTTTGACCCTTGTGTCATGGTTCTTCAACATCAAAGGGCTCAATCCGAGACCTCTGACCTGTCCTGCAAGGTTACGGTTTTACAGTCTGTCCCATCATCCAGCCACCAGATTCCGTGCTTCAGATCCAGGAAAGGGCCATAGGGGTCAATGCACTAATTCCTCAGTGTGTGTGTGCACGTGAGTGTGTGTACACGAGTGCACACATGTGCACATGCACGCATGCCTTAGAAGACCAGAGGTGGAATTGAGGAACTGTGGATATTCTGTCATGGCTATGCCATTAGCTTCCAACATCACGGGCAAGGTGCTCTGTTCCTCTACAAAGGAGACATGAACGTCAGGGCTGGACCTAAATTTTTTTCATCAATGGATTCTTATGAATAATTCAGTCAGGGCAGTGCTTTACAGGGTTTCAAAGGACTTTTCATGTACACGATGTCATCAAATTGTCCTAACAGCTGGAAGCTGGTATTGCCTTTATTTTGCCAAAGAAGGAACGGAGTCTAAAAGGCCCAGGAGGGGCAGGGCACCACAGATGTTCACTGTTTCAGAACGGGCGTCTACAGGCGTGTCATTTGCTCATCGTGCTAATGACAGGCCCTGTAATGTGACAGTGATATGGTCCCTAGGCTTCTCCTGTTCACAGTGACACCTCTACCCCTCACGGGGACAGTGTCTTGTTATGTAGTCCAGGATGGTCTGGAGTTCATAATCTTTCCGCTTCTGCCTCCTGATTGCAGAGTGCATGTGCCATGTGGGTCACTGTGCCCCATGTGCTGCTGACTGAGCTCTGCAGACCCTGCGCTTCCCCCTCCCCCTCTCTCTCTGTCGTGTGTCTGCTTTGACTGGGAGAGACCAGCTAGGTTAGCCAGACTGTACTGTGTACACACCCGCAGCCTGCGTCTCCAGCTGTGACTCTGGACAGGTGACTTCCTCGACACTCTCAGGTGTAAGCTAAGGATAATCTCAGCATGTGCGGCATGGAATAACCGCAGGAATCCCATCAGATAATCCACTGGCAGTGGTGCCTGGCCCACTCCATCGGTTTATTTACTTACAGGCTTTCATCTTGGGCCTCTTGCAAGCCAGGCAAGAGTCCCAGCCCTGAGCTACACCCCTGATCCCGCTCTTAGCTGTCGCCATCTCCGTTCTTGTAATTATTGCTTTCTTGTAATAAGCATATTCATCTTTGTTTGGACTGATATATATATATATACACACATATATATGTGTGTGTGTATACACACACACACACACACACATACACACACACACATATATTGCAATCATAGTCTAAACATGGGCATGCATTTAAAAAATTTTAGCAGTTGTTTAATTGTTTTCAATATTATGTATATTGCGTGTCTCTGTGGGAGCGCATGTGCCACAGAACCGCGTGGAGGTCAGAAGACAACTTTGTGGAGTTGATTCTCTTCTCCCACCTTTCGGCGACATTCTTCTTTCTGTGGCTGCGATGACACATCTTGAGAAAAAGCATCCTGGGGGAGGAAGGGCTTTGGCTCACCGTTCCAGCTCACAGTCTTTACCATGGGGGTGTCCCAGCGGCAGCGGCTCCAGGCAGCTGTCACCACATCCACAGTCAGGAGCCGGGAGACATGAACACACGCACACATGCCAGCTCTCGGTAGTCTTTTGCTCCCCATACACAGGCCAGGACCCAAACCCCAGGGAGTGTTGCTGCCGCTTTCAGATGGGCTCTTGCCACGTCAATTAAGGCAATCAAGAAAATCCCCTGCAGACAAGTCCACAGACCAGCTCGAGCTAGACAGTCCCTCATGGACTCATTTCTCTTCCCGAAGTGCTTCTGGGTTTTGTGACGTTGACAATTAAAACCAACCCTCAGATGCGGTTTAGGGGATCAGACTCAGGTCAGAAAGCTATGTGACAAGCATCTTACCTACTGAGGGTGTCTCACTGACCCCTTGATTTTTATTTAAGACAAGGTCTTGCAGTGTGGGCCAGGCTGGCCTCCAACCCTTGATGACTCAGAGAGCCACTCAGCCCAGCTCCTTAGACATACCCTTAATAAATCTATTCCGTCTGGAAGTCCCAGTGGCCTTCGGTTTTCTTCTTAGCCTCTGTTTTTCAGAGCTCCACCTGAATTCACAGCAGAGCCCCTTGAAATCCAGGCTTGGGAAGCCTGCCTTACCACGGCCAACCCACCGAACACCCCAGCGAGATGGAGAGGGAGGAGGGAGGCTGTGTGTAATTTACGGCGCCCCTCCTCGATACCATTTGGCATTCTACATGCTGCCATAGCCATTAGCAGTCACTTTTGAGTATTTATGATCTTGCGGCTGGAGCACTTTGAGTCTCATAACAGAAACAGGGTCACATTTAGAGAATGTCCCCAATGCCGTGCTGGAAAATGAGACCCCCCTCCCTTCTCCTCCCCAGGCTGATGGATGGGGCCAGGCAGGCAGAGTGTGGTGGCTCTCCAGGCTACACTGTACCTTTTTTTCACATACCCCAGCTGGCTGTGTGACTCAGGCCTCACCTACTAGGCCAGTGCTGTCTGCTTGGAGGTGGCCAGGGTGAGTAGGGTAGAAAGACAGGCCACTAAATATTAGGTTGGCTTCCTTGTGATGGAGATGAAGCTGGGAGCTAGCAGCAGTCCCCCACAGTCCTCAATTAGTTCTGTCTGGTTCCCTAGTGGACCGCTAGAGCTTTTGTGATTAGAGAGAGGGAGGGCTCAGCAGTTAAGAACACTTGTTACTCTTACAGAGTTCAGCCCAGGTTCAATTCCCAGGAGGCTCACACCCACTGTAATTCCAGCTCCAGTGGTTCTCATGCCCTTTCTGCTCCCTAGGGTCCTAGGCATTGGCACACATACAGACATCCAATCAAAACACTCCGTACACATAACATAAAATTAAAAAGAAAGAACGCTGAAGTCGGAGTGCAGGCTAGACCAGGTACCCAAGCCCACCTGCACTGCTGTGTCTGTTAGGGGCTTCCAGTTTCCCCTTGTTAAGCCGAGAGCCTCCTCCACCCACTCAATTGCTGGACTCCCTGCAGGTGTCTGGCCGCCAAATTATACAGGAGTGCTGATCAAGAGAAGTCATGAGCTTCAAAGGAGGAGGAGAACTAGGGTGTACGTTGCCAAGTTTAGTTAAAAGCTAGGATGGTTAACACATTTGAGAAGGGGCGCTGTCCTCAGCACGCTGATGCATCAGCCTGCTAGGGAGAGTTTTCAGTGAAAGGTCTGAGGGAGATGTGAGTTCCTGTTCTTGTCCCTGCCATCTCCATGAGCCTGGGACCAAGATTAGCATCTATAGATCTCCCCTTCCTCCCTCCTTCCCCTTCTCCTCCTCCCCTCCCTTCCTCCTCCTCCTCTTCCTCTCCCTCCCTTCCTCCACTTCCCTCTCCTCCTTCCCCCTCCTCCTCCCCTCCCCTCCTCTCCCTCTCCTCCCTTCTCTCCTCTCTCCTTTCCTCTCCTGTCCACTAATGTCCCCTGCCCTGTCCTCCTCTCCTTTCTCCTCTGAGTCTCATTGTAGCCCAGGCTGTCCTTGAATTCCTCCTAGTCCCCCTGTCACCAAGGCCTGCTGCCTGTCTGTCTCTCTGATGCCCACTTTCGAGGCTGGCTTTAGGCTCAGAAAGCAGGGGGACCAACTGCCATTCTGAGTGCCTTGTCAGCTGGACCGGGGCCCTTAGTATCCACTTCTGCCCCAACCAGGGCTTTCAGGGCTTCCCACTCTTTTCCCCCAGAGGTCAGGATGTGACCTCAACCCTGGGGTGACCTAGAACTGTGCACCATGGCTGCCAGCGCTCTGAGACGCAGATGATGCCCCGCCTCCCACCTGTTTTATCCTTCTGCTCTGTACACGAATTCCCCCTATTGCCCACCCTTTCCTTCAACGGTAAAAGTGTAAATGTTAAAACAGAGAGAAAATAAAAGAGGCTGGCTTATTTCCTCCCCGTTCTTACCCAGAGACTCCCGGATGTTATTATTTTTTTAAACCCTCCCATCACACCTTCAGCCTTGAAAGCGTTTTTTTAGTCATTAATTAGTAATCCGTATTAATATGCAGATTGAATTCATCTGGTTCAGGCAAAAGTTTGTCTGGAGGAAACAAAGTAGCTAGCGGCTGTTAGATCCCTCCACCTGCGGCTCCCGGTCTACCCTCCCCCGGCACCTCTCCCTGAACATTAGCAGGATTATGGCTGATTAGGAAGGGCTAGTGGGGCTCAAGAGTGTGTGCAGCCCCAGGGGCACTCTGGGGGAGGACAAGCCCTGCTCTGAGGGCTCTGCTGCACGGACGCCATCGGGGGAATCATTAGCTTTTAGAACTGAAATTGGCTTCATAAATACTCATCTACAAGAAGCGGTTTCTGTTCCCCTTTTTTTTTTTTATTTCAGCTGAATTCCTGCTTGACTGTTATTGTCTGAGGAGGTTTTTTTGTTTTGTTTTTTTTTCCCTTCAGGAAAAAAAGTGTATTCTCTATGATATGACTACTGATCGCTCTCTTACTGTGTGTGCTCCAGGCACCCAGCGAGCCGAGGGTTTGATGTCATACACACCTCTGGAGGAGAGCTGTCATTTCTTCCTGGGTCAAATGGGGAAGTTGTTGCTCAGTGAAGGGACATCTGAAGGCTGGCGAAGGGCAGAGCTGGTGTGAGAACCCTTTGTTGTTCTGTTTGGTTTTCAGGGTTTTTCAGGAAGGTCTTTTCACCATGTAGACCAGGCTAGCCCAGAACCTAAGATGATCCTCCTGCCCCAGTTTTCCCGGTGCTGGGATTACAGGCTTGCACGACCATGAACTGCTTGGATGTGAGCTCAAATCCCTCTAGTCTGTGCTTTTCTTTAGTTGACCATTCAAAGCCTTTCCAGGCCTGGCTGCTAGTTTCTATGTGTCCTCACACGGTCATCCTCTGCAGACTCCAGATAGGCAAAGTCTCCACACTGTCCCCTGCAGGGTGACACCATCTTTTCCTCATCTTGCAGGGAGGGACCTTAGGAACTGATTTCTGTAATTGAGAGGAGTTGGCCTGCTTGTCCTGGGCATGGCCCACAGTCAACCCCCTGGGTAGGAAGGGCCTGTGTCCTCTGCTTAGAGGCCTTGCTGAGGTGATAGGCCTGAGTCCCTGGGCCCAGTCTTTGCTGAGGTGATAGGCCTGAGTCCCTGGGCCCAGTGCTGAGGTGATAGGCCTGAGTCCCTGGGCCCAGTCTTTGCTGAGGTGATAGGCCTGAGTCCCTGGGCCCAGTCCTTGCTGCCTGAGTCCCTGGGCCCAGTCCTTGCTGATATAGGCCTGAGTCCCTGGGCCCAGTGCTTAAGTGGCTCACATTCTCTTAGGGAAGAAACCCTGAGTTCTGGGCAGCCTGTGGATTGGCAGCTTCTGACTCTAGCCTTATCTGAATTTTAGTAAACAGCTACTAAAAGCCAAGCTTTGTGCTCAGAGGGTGACATCTATGACTCTTGTTCTTAGCTGATAGGATTGTGGGTGAGCCTGTAGGCCAGCTGAGAAAAACCTGAAGTTCACAAGAGGGCTGAACTGTTTTAAGTAGAGCTGCTTAGGACATGGAGAGTGTCCAAATCCAGATGCTTCCATTCCAGTTCCCTTGTGGTATTGTGCTCCCCGTGTGTGTGTGTGTGTGTGTGTGTGTGTGTGGGGGTGTGAGAGAGAGAGAGAGAGAGAGAGAGAGAGAGAGAGAGAGAGAACACAAGCTTATGCTTACAATAGACCAGGTACAGTACAAAGCCAATGAAGGATACATGCCTCTTCCTAATGGGTGTGTAGTCTGGTAAACTGATAGATACAAGGTAACCCTCAGACATGGCTAACAGACACCACCAGGACCAGTCCTAGTCCCAGGTGGCCTTACACTTCTCTTAGCCCCATGTTCCTGCTACAAAGTAGATAAGTAAAAATGGCTCTCCCGGGGCCTTGATAAGGACCTGAAGAGGGGAAGCATGGGGTTGATGGTGGATCCAGTGAGCAAGTGGTACAAAGATGGGTGAGTGACAGTCGAATCACAGATGTGTATCTCAGAAAGGGCCAGCCTGACAACCCCATAGGCTTCTGTCCCTCTTATGTGATAGACGGTGAGGAGTTTAGATGTTAAGGATGTGAGTCCTTTCTGTTGGTTCCAGGACACTAGTGGGGAAAGTAAGAACCTCTCTGGTACCCAAAGAGTGTGTACTCAAGTCTGAAGGGATAACGTGTTGACCGAAAACAGCCATTCTGTCCTGTGAGTGGGGATGGGATGGGCATGAAGGCAACTCGAGGCCAGGTATGTCCAGTGTCAAACCAGTGTGCTCCTGTCCTCTGCAACTCCACAGGGGACTTAAGATTGAGGCCCTCTTGGCCACTTCCTAGTAAAAAGACTCAGGCAGGAGATAACAGAGCAGCGTCACCTGTCCCCATCTGTAATCCGAGGGATATACCTATCTGGCAGCACTGTGGAAATAGAGTAAAGTACTCAGGACACATAATGCTGGGGTGCTCAGCCAAAACAGGAGGAGGCGATGCACAGACTACGCCTGCCCAGCCTTGGGCTATAGGGAGAGGACATGCTCTGGCCAGGTCATCGTGGCTTCTCTGGGGCGATGGGGGTGGGGCTCACCCCAGCTGGTTCTGAAGCATGTGAGTTTGAGGTTTAACAATTCCTAGGGATCATAGCCTGAGAGCCCCTGAAATGTTCTCAGGGTGATTGAAGACAGAGTGGGAGGTCAGAGGGTGACAGCAGTGAGCATGAGGTTCGAGTTTCTTATTTTCTCTTCCAATAACAATAAAATTCCACTGTCGGAAGTTGGCAGAACGCAAGGGAGCGTAGACAAGAGCAGACTCGGTGACCGTGACAGTCGGCAGATGACCACAACCTTTTATGTCTCTGCTCAGCCAGCAGATAAAGAGGGCAAGCGGGTGAAGCCCTCAGGGGTCTTGAGCATGCAGTTCGTCATGTAAGATTATCTTAGAGCAAGGGAAGATCACGCTCCTTCCTCTTCTCTAGTGGCGTGGGAAAAGGACACTCATCTGCCCAGTGGGCTCCCTCAACCTCTGTGGTTAGGTCTGCCCCTCAGTTACCACACCTGCTCCTTTGTGTGTCCCATCTCTCCGTGGGCCTGATAAACTCCTGGTTCCTGCCCCCGCCCCAGCGTGAGCTCCAGCCAATTGAGGGCACAGTCTGGAACTTGCCTTCCTAACCTAGTTTCTGGTGTCTGTACTGTGTCCTAAGCCACACTGCTGTCTTGTTCTGACGTCCCCCCTGGAGTACATGGCTCTAGGCCAGTGGGCAGGGTGCATCACTGTCCTAATGCCAGAGGCTTCGAGTCAAAGCTGCAGGCATGCGATGGAAGCGGCGTTTCGAATGGCCAAGAGAGTAGACTCCAGCCTGTCCCTTAATCCTGGCCCCAATTCCACACACACACACACACACACACACACACACACACACACACACACACACACACCGCTAACAGCTCTGTCCCCGTGTGGTCTTTAGGATGTATGTCAGTGAGGGCCTGACCCTCCAGCTATGGTGAGGCTGAGGTGCCTGTCTCAAGCAGTTGATGGACTGCAGACCCCATGGCAGCCTCCCCACCGCACACACACACACACACACACACGTATCCCTAATAGGTGGTGCTCCTGCCTTTGAGAATCAGAATGCCCAAGGAGGTGAGGCCAGACACCTTTCCTCCTTGCTTGCAGAGGCCACAGAAACCTCTTGCTTCCCTGCAGGTCGCCCTTGGCCTCCAGGAGCATCTGAGGGAATGTCTGTCTTGATCACATGTGCACGTGTATGCAAGCACACACACACACACACACACACACACACACACACTCACCATGTAAGCATCAATGCTTTCCTGGGACCCCAAGCATAGGATTCCATGAGGAGATGCCAGGGAGACTAATGGCGTTTCTGTGGAATGAGTCTTGCTCTCACCTGGTCGTCTCTGCAGGCTACTGTTAAATTGCATTTTCTTTTCATTTTTCTCTCCCTTCCCTGGGACCAGCTCCCCTTCACGCCCGACACCAGCTAGATTTGCGTGACTAAGCATTGAAGTTAAGGAAGCTTGGGAACCCCCAGGTTCATCTGTAGAACCAGGAGACTGTTGGGGTAACCCTGGGGTCATGTCTCCTCTGGACTTGAGGGTGTAGGGACTGCTTAAATGTAGGTTTATTTCCAGGAGTATCCCTTCTAAGTGCTTAGTAGACCTTTAGATTATCTCCCCTAGAAACCCCATGCATAATTTTGGCTGCTTGTAGCTGTAATTAATGGGAGGCACAGCTCATTCAAATGATAAGGAGATTTATTACTTCACATAAGAACCCGACTGAAGGGTGACTGTGGGATGAATTAATTGAGCAGCTCAGCCAGGATCATCTGACAGTCATTCTCCTGTCCTCGTTGGCCCCACCATGCTGGGCCTGTTCCCCACTGGGTACATTTCTTGGTTGTGCCAAGATGAGGGCAGCAGTGTCAGGACTCAGCAGTGTCGATGCAGAGCCCTACAGGATGATGGATAAATGCACAAAATCAGAGTCTTGTTAGGGAGGAGGAAGGCGCTGGAGGGAGGCGGGACCCCTGGGGTGAGGATCCCAGTGCCAGTCCATGTTCAGACACAGTGACCTTTTTCCTTCGGCCTAAGGACGTTTCGTCCTGACAGGATGAAGCTTATGCAGAGGAGCTTCAAAACACTTCCTAGATTTATTTCCCTCTGGTCTCTGCGTGTGACCCCTGGGTGTCAGACCAATGTTCTCAGAGCGAGTCGCGCCCTGTCACTACCTCCTTGCCTTGCCTGAGCTGTTTCCTGTGTCTGGAGTAGCCCCATTCCACGATGCTCTCAGCCCAAGACGTACCAAGCCACAAGAAATAAACAGCTTTTCTCTCCTCCCTTGCATCTGAAACAGACCTTTTACTGAAAAAGAAAGAGCAGGAGGACAGAAAACCACGGGGACATGGTGTTCTAAAGGTAGTGACTTAAGGCATCGCCCTCCCCCTAGTGATGACAAGGGAACTGGCGGCCTCTCTGGCGCCCATGCCCTGGGCCATCAGCTTCCTCCTTCCTACAGGAACAGATTTGCCTTCTTGCCACTCATTTCTTTTCACTTGGAAAACAGGTTTACTGCTCCAATATGCACCCTGTTGTGCATTTCAGTCCTGCATGCTTTTATAAGGGTGTGTCTCCTCTACCTTTCTCCCTCAGAGGTGCTCACACCCTTACCCTCCATGATAGCCATGTCCTGTGGTTCAGCCTGACAAGCTGACTAGGCTGACCTCTGCTTGCTGCATGCTAACGGCTCAGGTTCCAGTGTCCCCGGCTTTTCCCTATTTTCCGCCAAGCAATAGCTGGTGCTTCCGGACCAAGAGTAGTGGTCCTGGTGGCAAGGACCCCGGGGTTCTCCCTCAGAGGGCACACCATGTCTCCCGTGTCTTCCCTGTCCATTCATGGGGCTCTCCGGTCTTGGTAACACTGTCTGGACTCTTTGACAGTGTTGTTGGTCTCTGCCATGCCATGATACCTGTGTTCAGCCAGTGCATTTTGTGCCTCAGGCTGAGATAAGCCATTTCTCTGAGAAGCTGCTTGGCTTCTTTCAGTGGAATACGGGATTTTAAGACCATAGGCTGGGTTCCAGGGATGCTTTTTTGCCCCCAGGTATACTCTTGGCTTTTGTGGGGAACCCCTTGGAAAGGAGGGCTTATAAATCCAGTTGTATTCACATGTGAAGATATACTATCTCAGGAGTCCTGATGTACGTGTTTAACTGGAACCAAAGCCTATATTTTTCTTTTCTTTCTTCCCTCCCTCCCTCCTCTTTTCTCCTTCCTTCCTTCCTTCCTCTCTTCCTTCCTTTCTTCTGTATTCCGTGTGTCTTTTCAGCACATGGAGAATCCTAGTCACCTTGTTTTACGCTGGACGTCCTGTTGGTGTCAGGATAGCAGCGTCAGCATTACCTCGGCAGGCTGGAAAGCACTGGGACCTCTTTGCACCTGCTGTCCCTCTTCAGGTGTTTATAAGTGTCTGTCACTCCTCAGCTCCTCACCGTGCCTTCAAGTGCTCATCTGCTTAGTCCCGGGGTAGCTGTGTTACGTTTCTGCCATCCGTATAAAGATGTCTCTGAGTGGGCTCAGCTCACTAAGGCTCGTTCTGGTAGATTATCTGATGGGCTCCTGGGAGCGGCGTGCCTTACATTCTTCAGTGTTGTGCCCTTTGACCTTGCATGCCAGTGTTGCCTGACATAAACTTTTAGTTCTCTTTTCCTGTTCCCTGAATGTACTGATCATGTGAGCCCAGTTTCTTCCGAAGTAACGCCTGGGTCTGTCAGGGGCTGAGGCTGGAGGTCAGGAAGACTGTAGTCCTCACCTGGCCTGTGTCACTCTCCCTGCCTGCTTCTGTTGTCTCTGCTGGGACTCTGCCCTCAGGACAGAGCCACCATCCCAGTCACTTCCTGCTTCTTCCTATGGGGTCCCCACTCGTCTCCATAGTGTTCAGGCTTATGGGGAGCCTTGGTAGCTCACCCTGTTGCGTGGGCTGTTCCAATGGTTGTGCTGTGTGGTAGGTAGCCTTTCGTGTCTCTGAAATCCAGACAAACTGAAAAACCCATGCTTTGTTCCCTCACCTGTCTGATTCATGGCACACGGGATGAGAACTCCGAGGGGAGCTATGAATATGCCCCCAACACAAGATAGTAAAAACCGAGAACTTAGGTCATTTTTTTTCCTTTTAATTTCACTGCGAGGTTTTCCAGTTTGAACTTTAGACATGACAACCACATTGTGTCACAAAGTGAAAAGGTTGAACGCCCTGCCAGTGGGTCTTGCATACATTTTAGACATGCTAGCATCTTTCACACCCCTCTTCTTCCCCCTCTGTCCCCTCCTCTCTTTTCCCCTCCTTTTCTCTCTCCTGGCTTTGTTCAGGTTTGATTCACACACTGTTATCATTGCACATCTCAGTGGCTCCGAGAATCCACAATTCTGAGGCTGTCACCGAGGAAGCCAAGTGTCTCTGTAACCCAGTGGTTCTGCCTCTGCAGCCGGGAGGGTAGCAGGAAGGACCCTGACAATAGCTGCCCAGCTTGCACACCTCTGCCTCCATTATAAGCCTACTTCAGGCCGGTGGCCCAGTGACACTGCTGCCTGTGAGGAAGAAGGGCCGGCTGGGCTGTGGAGGAGACAGACAGCCTCCAGCATCGAGGCCCAGCTGTCACATGCTGCTTTAGGTACCCATTGCTGCCCCTGCCATCTGTGCTGTCTGTTCAGGGAAACTGGACATGTGGGTCCTCAGAGAACGTCGTGTATTTTCGAGCATTAGCTCTGTGTGGGCCCTGTGACCATGGCTGCCTTCCTGGTGTTTCTTGTTTTAAAGATGCGGTTATCACTTGCAAATGCAGAGCTCTCAGCTGCTGAAGCCAAAATGGAAAATATGGGGGGTGGGGGAGGCAGTGCTGCCTTGATGTTCAAGGATCCCAAGGCAGCTGTGACCTCCACTGGGTATCGCCTGCCTCCTCTAGGAAGGCCCTTCTATGCCTTCAAGGCAGCAGGAAGCTCCAAGCGGCTCTGGGCTTGGTATCTCCAGCCCAGCTTCCCTGAGCACAGAGAGCTCCCCTCCCACTGCGTGTGGCCAAAGTCACGGGCTTCCTCGGCACCTTCTTCCTGTCCTGCACTTTACTTGTACACCTCCTCTTGCGGTGGGGGTGGTCAGGGAGGGGGGATGCTTGCCCTGGAAAGGAATGAGGAGGAAGCCCAGAAGCAAACAGCCAGAGAAAGTGCCCCTTCTCCAAAATCAAGTTACAGGCCCTAGAAAAGGGGCAGACAAAGTCTGTGTACACGGTCACCTGCTTTTGTATCTAAAGCACCAGAGGCCTCAATATCCGGTAAGAATATTAATATTCAATATTAATATTCACAAAATCCTAGAAGCCTCCGTTTCAAGGATCCCAGGTTGTTGCTAACGGAAAGAGGTAGGGAATCTGAGTGCCATGTGTAAGGGCTGCGGATGTAGCTCGGTGGGTAGAACGCTTTTGTCTAGCATGCTCTGAGCCCTGAGTTTGATTTTCCAGTACCATGCAAGCAGCCATGGGACACCTGTGATCCTAGGACTCAAGGAGGCAGAGGCAGGAGGATCTGAAGTTCAGGATCACCCTGCACAGAGAGTTCTGAGGCCAGCCTAGAATTTAAAAAGGAAAAAACAAAGACAAAACATTCAAAATATAAAGAAGCAGGTTGGTCCTCTTTTGTAAACAGTTTAGGTGGCCCCTCAAGATGAAATTTGGAAGTTTGGCAAACTCACGCTCTTTAGAGAGAGGAGCTGCCCATGTGGGACTAACGACTAAGACTACCGGGTGTGCGCATTGGCCTCCTGGGGCCTTCACACTGCATCCTGGAGAAGCTGAGCTGTTTTCACCTGCCGCCCTTAGGGAGCAATGGCTTCTGCACGAGGAGAGGGGGTCTTATAGACTTGTTTGCGCTTCCCAGGTTTGACTCTGTTTTGTTTTTTTTTTCTTTTTTTAAAAAAAAAAAAACCTTCCTTAAAACACTTCTTCACACCAACGGCCTGATGATCCGATGGACACAAACAGAAGTTTCCCACTTTACCAGCATCTGACTTCTAGAAGCCAGGCTGAGTGCCAGCCGGTGTGAAAGTCTGTGGGAGAAAAATCAGGCTTCTCCCCCACAGACCTGAGCTGAGAGAAACTAGGCTTCTCACATGAGGTAAACAGTGTGTGTGTGTGTGTGTGTGTGTGTGTGTGTGTGTGTGTGTGTGTGTGTGTGTGTGTGTGATGTAAGACTCTAGGGGAGTTTTATAGGTGAAACCTGAAGGAGACAGAGCTTCAGACTATGGCACAGGCTGCCCCGGAACTCACTCTGTATGTAGCCCAGGCTAGCCTCAAACTCACAGCAATCCATCTGCCCCGGCCTCCCTTGGTGGTGGGATCACAGGCATGATCCTCTGTGTCTAGCTCACCACTCACTAAACCTTCATGCCAGGGAACATTTGGGCTCTGCCGGGAGAAGCCAGAGACCAGGCCCTCACAATGAAAAGGTTTAGATTCTGCCACATGAATCAGTCACCTTTTCTTGTGACTTGTCCAAGGTAGACGCACACTGGGACATTAGTCTCCTTAGCTTTGATCAGCAGATAAATGGGACGCCAACCCAATGGCTCACCCTTCTAACCCATGGCCCTCGTCACTGAAGAGGTACCCAGTGCCTTCTTGGCACTAAAGAGGTGGTCTCCCCGCCCCTAACCGTCAAGGATCCGTCTCTTGCTGCTCTGTCATCTCTGAGCAGAAGCACGAATTGTGGTTGGCTATTCGTGACCACTCAGAACTTGTCCGATCCTGAAACAGAGTCATCGGTTAGGTCAATCCTCGCCAAAGTACAGTTGTTTTTCTCAAAATTCTGGCTCGTTAGACATTACTATGTTATGGAAACTTGCTAACCTATGATTATAGATTCATGCCCCTCCTAGAGGGAAAAAACCCCCAAAACTGAACTCTGTGCTCTGGAATGCTGCTTGCAAATCATAGCCCTGGCTTGTGGCTTTGGTTTTCGATGGTTGTGATTTTTACACAAGTTATAAAGCCTCGTGCTCTCAGACACATCCTGCAGGGGGATTTTTCTT
This sequence comes from Rattus rattus, assembly GCF_011064425.1. Lineage (NCBI taxonomy): Eukaryota > Metazoa > Chordata > Mammalia > Rodentia > Muridae > Rattus > Rattus rattus. Next base: position 40,540,848 of record NC_046162.1, on the reverse strand, counting down.
TCAAACCAAAATGAGCCAAGTCAGACTTAACATCAACACGTGGAGTATACCCCTTACCACCACCCCCCCCGCAAGTGTTCTTTAGCACTTTTTGTAGGTAGTCCCCGTGTTGTCATGGAGTTCCTATGGCGTAATTACTGCCCATCAAACCTGCACCACCACCCCCCTTACCACAGAGAGGCTTTTGTATCAAGACCCAAGGAACAACTGTAGAAACAACAAACAAACAGAAAGTGTGTCCTTCCAGGGCAATACATTTGAGTGTCTTTGAGGAGTTCAGGGAAGGCACCGAGGTTACTTTGGGCTAGCTGGCCTCGTGCCATGGCTCCAGGCAAGTATTTCCCCTCGGAGTTCTCTCTAGTCTGAAGTTTCCCCTTCTGAGATACTAAGTGGAAAGTTCCAGAAATCAACAGTTCATTGGTTCTACCTAACTTTATTATAAATAATTGTATCATTTTATAATTCACCACTCTTAGTAATCTTTACACTGCCCGGTTCCTAAATTAAATTTCACCACAGGCTCATATGTATAGAAGAAAGCACTTGTAGAGAGGGCTAGGATCATCTGCCATTTTGGATGTTCATAAGGTGGGGGCGTGTGTCTCAGAACATGTTCCCTAAGGATGGGGGGACTCCATTCATTTCAGGAGGAGGGGGGGGAAGGGGAAGGAGGAGGAGGAGGAAGAGGAAGAGGAGGGAGGAGGAGAGGAAAAAGAGGGGGAGGGAGGAGGAGGAAGAAGAAGAGAGGAGGAGGAAGAGGAAAAGGAAGAAGAGGGAGAGGGAGAGGGGAGGGAGAAGGGAATGGTAATAGAGTTCTAACCCCCTTCTCCCTTAAATCCCACCCTTTGCTGGCTTTGATTCCAGTTCCTATGTTTGAACAGCTCCAAATCCTTGCCCTTCATGGCTGAGGTGTTTTCTCTCTGTAATTACATTATTATTCCAGACACCGTCGGAATGCTTGTCACAGAGGAAGGAGGATTAGGCCGTGTGGGCTGAAGCCAGAGAGCAGCCACGCAGCTGCCCTGAGCCCGGTAAGGGAGGTTGTGCCTCTGGAAGCCAGGCTCCCGGCTGAGCCTGCTTCATTTAATTAGTCTCTCGTCTCTTCCGCTTTAGAGACAGTGGCAGAATCCGGGACGCACCCCCTTAATGACTGCAGATGCTTCTAAAGACATTTCGTCATCATTCATTTCAAGCAAATCAGAAAATCGTCGAAGCCACTCTAGTCTCAGGAAATAACTTTGAAAAGCATCTGTCTCTCAGGGGAGTAAAGTGGCAAAAGGGATCTCTTCCAAGTCTCTTCATCACAGAGCCTCTGCCCGCTGTGCGCTCTGGTGCTGTACAGTTTAATGCCGTGCAGCTTAAGTGAATTCCCTTTCGTTTCTTCATCAGACTCAGTGTGACCTCTGCAGATCTGTAAATTTCTATGCTGATCACAACCAAGAGTCAATGTGTAAAACGGTTATGGTTTAATTAATTGGTAATAGATCGTAGGCAATGTCAGGCGAAAGAGAAGGAGTGAGTGTTAACTTTGTGAAGCAGCCTCCACAGAAAGTATAGACCGGGCATGTGCCTCCTGTTGGAATGAGTCATAGATGGTCCAGTTAACTACATAGGACTGTGAGGTTTGGGAGATTGAGGGCGCGGGTGGGGAGGGGAATACATTATTAAATAGCTGTGTCCAGCCAGTCAGGGAAATTTCCTGATGTTGTTCCTGCTGTCTTACTGAACACCATGGAAACTCTCCTACACCCACCTTGTTGTCTGCTAGGAAAAGGAAGACAGACAAGGGCTCCTAGACTGAAGAGCAGCCCAAGTTATAGCTGGAGAATCAGGATCCCACGAAGGGGGAAAGGGCTGGCCCTTGCTCCAGGCCAACGGCACTCTTGACTTGGAACCTTGCTCAGAATGAAAGTCATCCTCGGGACTGGGTGCGTGCATGGGATGGGTGACTCTGGGAAGGAGGCCTTGCTCCCTGCCATCCCCCACTGGAGAATCCGAGGTAGAGTCTCACTCCTGCTACCCTGTGTCTTCCTCTGCCTTGGTTGGCTTGAGAGAGCAGGAGGCCTCAGAGTCACACCCTCTGTGAGTAACTTTCCCACCAAGACAAATAACTAGGGTGGGACTCCTCACTTTCTGCAGCATCCTTGTGCGAGGCTCCGTCAAGTTTCTAGTCTAGCAGGGGCTGGGGATTTAGCTCAGTGGTAGAGCGCCACCTAGGAAGCGCAAGGCCCTGGGTTGGTCCCCAGCTCGAAAAAAAAAAAAAAAAAAAAAAAAAGAGATTTAATAAGTTTCTAGTCTAGCTGAAAATGTAAAAGGAACCCTACTCACCCGGCCCTGTGTGGAGCCCCTGGTCTGGAGCCCCCGGTCTTGGAATTATCTGGCATTGACTGGATACACTGTAATTATGTTCAGGAATTAATTCGTTAACCAAGCTCAGGAGCCTTCATCCATTAAGTGGGAATAGCTCAGCCCTTTGGGGACAAGAGAAGCAGTGCAGCAGTGCTCCCTAAGTAACCAGCTGGCTGTGCTGCTGCTGGTATCAGCGACTTCGCTTTCTTGCCATGTTTCCTTCTCAGCAGCGAAGGCATCCTGCGTAGACAACATCTCCTCTGTGGTGATGCCAGGAGCCTGGCCAAGCCCGAACCAGGTTCCTGCTAACCAGTTCTGTCCTCTGGCTTAGGGATATGAGTTCTTGCTGCTGCAGAAGCTATGGTGTATTTCATTAGCTCCTGCCTGAGCAGTGTATGTGCAAACTCATTACCGGTCCGGGAGTGGAGATTTTAGTTCTCCATGATACATCCCGACTCCAGTTAACCCCAACCAACACGTAAGGCATCAGAAGCAAGCAGACATCCCCGAGGGCCATGTAGAGGCCAAACTCTGATTCCCCATGTCCCTTCAGCTTCCCCCTTCCTCAGTCTGACCTGCTGGTCTTCCCTGGCCTTCCTCCTAAAATAAGGCTTCGGATGGTTTTCCCGGTGGTCAAGAACCTACAGGATTGTTTTCTCAGCACCAGTCTCTGGAGGTCGCACCGGAGAACTTCCATGTTGATGGCATGACAGGCTAGAGAAAGGTATTCTGTGGGTCCAGTCAGAACCAGAGCGAACCCCTCCCCATCCTGTGCACTAGGTCCCGCCCCTCTTCCTTCCATGTTGTATCACAGACGATGGTCAGATGGTGCTCAAGCTAGTTACAGAAACCAAAGAGGAGCGACGTGCAGAACGCCATGAGGGGACCTTGCTCTGAGGGGAAATGGCTATCGGAGTGGAGACCGATGGTACCAAACGTTGGTGAGGAAGTGGAGAAGCTGGGCCCTGGAGACATCCACAGCTCTTTGCAAAGGTTCGTTGTGGAGTTGTCATGTGACCCAGGATTTCTAGTCCTAGAATAGACCCAAGAGAATCAGAAACCCAGAGCCACACCGGACCTCAGCACGGCGTGTATCACCTTAGTGAATGGCTATGCACAGAACAGGGTGTCCATGACGTAGACCTCAGCACGGCGTGTATCACCTTAGTGAGTGGATGCACAGAACAGGGTATCCATGATGTAGATTCTTATTCAGTTGTGAAAGGATGGCGGATTGACTCTCCCTGGGGAGTCGTTGTGCTGGTTGGTTTTGTCACCTTGACACAAACTTAGACGTAATCTGAGATTGATGATAGATGTGGGGGAGTTCAGCCGATTGGGGGCAGTGCCATCCCTGTGAAGATTCATGGTCCTGGGTGGTATTAGAAAGCAGGCTGAGCCAGCCATGGGGGCTGAGCAAGTCAGTAAGTGGCCTCCTCCATGGCCTCTGCCTTAGTTCCTCTGCTAAAACACGTGCGTTTTTAGTCACAGGACTAAAATGACTTAGAGGTGGTTGCACCACAGAAAAGCCCACCCCAGCGTGGATGATGCCTCGTGAAAGCGCGGAGCTCTACAACCTGTAGGCAGCACCACTGAAGAGCTCCCACCCCTAGGGACTGTCTGGTATCTACACAGTCTTGGTGAGGGATCTCGTGATACTCCGAAGCTTCTGAACCTCGTGGGCCTTCTGAGTTACTTTGGCTTCCTGAATCTCGCAAGCCTCTTTCTCCCACCGAGGAGGGAGTGTTTCTGTCAGGATGAAATTGCTGTGCAGTAGAAGGCCCCAGGGAGCACGCCGATTCCTGGTGTCTCTCCACTGTGTGAAGAAGCCAGTGTAGACAATGACACATACATGACAAGCCCAGAGCAGGTGAACCCCGTGTAGGTGGGCAGTAGGTTAGTGGTGTCTAGAATGGACTAGCTTTGTCTGTGTGTGGGTGATGTGTTAACTATTCTTGTGTTGCTGTGATTAAAAACACTCGATTGGGGCTGGAGAGCTGGCTGAGCGGTTAAGAACACTGTCTGCTTTTCCAGAGGACCCGGGTTCAATCCCTAGTACCCACATAGCGGCTCACAACTGTCTGTAACTCCAGGGATCTGACACCCTCACACAGGCACACCTCCAGGCAAAGCACCAGTGCACGTAAAATAAAAATAAATAAATTTCAAGAAAGCCACCTTACACGGCAGCTTACGGATGGAAGCCTTTATTTGAACTTACAGGTCCAGAGGTTTAGAGAGTCAATCATTACAAAAAATGCCTAAGACGACTGACCCATACAACACACACATATAGGAGACTGTGCCTGAGAAGGGTCTGCTTTCTGGCATGCAGACGGCATCTTCCAGCAACTTCTATTCTCCAGCATCTTTTTGCAGTGCCCTCCCATGGTGAAGATGTTAGGGGGTCTCTTATGAGAATGCTAATCCAGGCTGCAGTCACTTCTCAGTTCCCATCACCTTAGGGTTGGTGCCATCACGTGAATTCACAGATGTTCAGCCATCAGGCTACAGAATCTCCTTCGTGAATCAAAGTGAATCTCCTGAATAGAAGCGTCGACGGTGGCGGTGTGCATACAGCCCTGTCAGAGTGAGAGCCGTTGGATTCTGCTCTTCCAGAGGGTTTGCCTTGTGTCCTGTGAATTATATGCTCATTAAGAGAATAGGGGCTGGGGAGATGGGTCCCTCTTAAAGCATGACGATAGGAGCTTGGATCCCCAGAACTCGGGGAAATAAAAGGTGGGTAAGTCAGTCTACCACCGACTTCTGAGTCTACCAGACTCTGAAGGCAGGGATGGGATTAGGCATGTCTGCAAACTCCGGCTTGTTAAGGGACTGAAAGAGCGATCCAGGATAATTCCTGGTGTCAACGTCTGTGTCCCACACATCTGCATGCTCACCCGCGCACACACGTGTACAGACACATCACACACATACACATGAAGATGGGAAGGAAATAAAATACAGAGTAACTTGGGGACCAGCAGGGAAGGGTTTAGATGCTGCGCACATACATTAGGATGCCAGTTACGTGGCAGGGGCACGTGGCCGTGTAAGGAAATGATCTTTGGCTGGGGAGGAGTGTGCTGAAGCACCCAGTTGGCCAAATGTCTTGACATCTCCTCATGAGTCGGCAGAAACGGTCCAAATAGACCTAAGGTCTAAGAGTGGTCGTGGTGGGACCCCAGTGCTTGGCGACGATGCCTTTCTGCTGACATTATTGGAAATGGTAGGCTAACACATTCTATTTTCACAAGGCACCGAGTTGGGATTTTTTTTAGAATGCCAAGGGACAGGAAAAAAGTCAGAGGGCTCTTGGCCGCCACCCATCTTTAGTCTCTGTCTAAGACAAGGATAAATGGACCCTTGTTTCTGCCTCCCCCAGGGCAGTGAATTCTGTCTCAGAGCAGGGCAGGCCCCCCTCCTCCACGCAGCTGTTCCTAGGGAAAGTCTGAAACCCACAGCCCAGTCTATCGGACCCTGTGCCAACCATCAGAGGGGACTTTTCGTCTGACCTCCAGTTCGCAGCTGGTAGAAGATCCATCCCCAGTCACAGCCCCCTCTCTGACCTCGTTCTAGTCAAAGGCCAGCAGACTTTTCTGTTCTAGGAAGACCCAGAGCAATCAGCAGGCGTGGTTTCTGGGGAGGAAGGTTTCTCAGTAAGTTTCTGACCCTTACGTGTTTCTCACCTCTTTGCTGTGTTTATGCTTGAGGGTATGTAGAACCTTGTGGAATGGGTCTCTCGTTTTGTGCCCTTGTGCCCTAAATATGAAAGAAAGAAAAACCTGCAAGTTGTCAAGCAATCTACATTCATGAAGAATCTGGCCTGATGTCTCCTAGAGTGAAATTAATCACCTGAAGGTCAGACCTGGGGGCTGTGGCTAGGGCTAGATTAGTAGAGCACTTATTTGCCCAGCAAGTACAGGGCTCTGGGTTCAGTCCCTTAGCCCTATATAAAACCAGACACGGTGCTGCCTGCCTACAATCTTGTTACTCGTGAGATGCCAACAAGAAGATGAGAAATTCAGGGATATACTTGGCTACACAGTGAATATGAGAGATGTCTCAGCACTTAACAGCCCTGCATGTGGAGGTCAAAGGTCAGCGGTGGGCATTTTCTTCAGTCACTCTTCACTTAGTTATTTGTTTATTTCAATCATGGCCTACGATAGTTTTGTTTTTTGTTTTTTTTTTTTCTTTTCTATTTTTCGGAGCTGGGGACCGAACCCAGGGCCTTGCGCTTGCTAGGCAAGCGCTCTACCACTGAGCTAAATCCCCAACCCCATCCTACGATAGTTTTTAAGTGTACATTTATTTAGTGTGTGTTCATGTGTGGGCATATGCATGGCGTGTGTGGTACATGTGGAGGACATAGGAGAGTGTGTGGGAGTCGGTTCTGTCCTTTTCCCTGGGTAGGACCCAGAGATAAAGTTCAGTTCGTCAGGTTTGGCAGCAAGCACCTTAACCCTCTTCCCTTTACTGGGGCAACTGAAGCTGGAGTTCACTAATTTGGCTAGTCCGGCTAGCTAGCTTGCCTGGGGAATTCTGTCTCTGCTTCCCCAGTGCTGGAATTACAGAAGGGCTGCCATGCACACTCACTAGGCTGTCTGTGCGCACTGGAGAACTGAATTCCGTTCCTTACACTTGTGCAGCAAGTGCGTCGTCCACAGAGCCATCCCCCTTCCCCGTGCAAACACTTTAATAATGCAAAGCAGAGAGCAAATTAAATCCCCAGCCCAAGGTGACAAGATGCATCCCTGTGTTAGGGTACAGCACACCCTGACAAGACTTCCAAAGTATATTTAATAACAGAGGACCTCTCTTGGCAACTGATAGGTGACGAGAGATGCCTCTGGACCTCTGGTTAAGGTGTTCAGGTTTCAGACACATGCACGGAGACAAGATAATACGGAAGAACATGAAGCCATTCGCGGTGGTGACACTAGGCGGTGGAGTCGTGGGAGCGCTCCTTAATTACACTGTCTTGTTACTTTGAGTTAATTGTAAATTCCATATGCAATTATAGGGAGCAAGAATTACAAGGAAGTCCTCTGTGCCTTCCTCTCTGTTTCCTGAAGGGAATCTTTATTTCTCCCTTTGTGCTTCTTCCTTGCCACGTAATTGACAGTGGAGGAAAATACAGTTGAGGGCTATCATTGTAAACACATTTGCCCGAGTGTGCTCCCTCATGCACACACGCACGCACATACACACACACACACACACACACACACACACACACACACACACACACACACACACACACACCCTTCCTTCTGGGGAAGCTAACCTTTTGTTATCTGTAGACCTCTGCCTCCTGGCCCACTGTGCGTATTAGAACCTTATACTAATGTTGAGCCTCTGAACCCCATGCCTGGCCTAGGCTTTCCTGGAGAGAGTTCATGTTGGTCAACAAGACGCCCTTTCTAAGAGCATCAGGCTTCCTCAGGCCATTTAGACAAGAGAGGGAAGAGACACAGGGCTGTCATGTTAATGGGAAACTCAAACATCGAAGTTCTGAAGTGGAACGTAAGGCCTGACTGAGATGAGAACTAAGGCAAAGCGTAGCAGCCCTGGCCGCCTTCTTTCGAAAGCTTGGGACACGTTCCTGCTCTGAGCTGTCTCCTCTGGGGACAGCAGCAGGACGGACAAGGATGTGCCGGTGGAGTACTAAAGGAATTCAGCTAGATGGCTCGTTTGTTTTCTTGCCCTCCTCCAGTGTGATGGAAGTCAGAACACAGAGCACCATAGGAAATGGGGCAACTAGAGTGCCTTTTATTAGTGTGTTTATTCTGTGTGTTTACTTGGCACAGAGGAGAGAGTTGTAGCCCAGGCTGCTCTTAAACTCAGTAGGTAACAGGGGATGAACTTGAACTCCTGACCCTCCGGCCTCCAGCTGCCAAGTGCTGGGATTACATCGAAGCACTGCCATACCTAGCATCTCCACTTTTACCAGAATCTTAGATTCTCTGTGTGTCTTAGGACTCACGGCTTGCAGGGAATTACCTCCACTCTCATCCAAGAATCAGGCCCACAGGCAGGGTTCTTGGCTCTGGTGTTAGTTTCTGCATGAGCCTGGCTGGTTGTCTTGTGCCTTGGCCTCTCTTCCCTTGCTTGCTGACTAAGGCGTCTGGGCAGATCATCTGTTGGAATCATCCGAGAGATGCTGTAGCTTAGTCCATCCGTCAGCCTGGAGCATGGACTGTCGCCAGCTTCCCGGACTCCTTGCACCTTGTTGAAGATGTGCAGTGCACCTCAAGAAGTTGAGCACCCTCTGGAGCTGGTCTTTAGGGACTGGATTTGTTCTAAAAGAAGTGTGCTCAAAGGTTAACCGCCTTCAGAAAGGGACAGGCTGGCGACTTCTGCTTCTTTCCCCTGAAGATTATCTCAGGGATGTCAAAAGCAATTTTTATAGGTAGGCTGTTCTTTTACAAGAGATGTGTTTACAGAGCATGAAATTAACATTTTTTTTGCACAAAGTCGAGGAATTCCTGATAACGACAACTTGGGTGTCAGGCTTGTAGCTCCTGTGGTTATTAGCAAGGTCAGCGTTTCATGCAGTGATGATACAGGTAGGAGACCCTGTCATCAAAGCCCTAAGCCAGACACAAACTCTGGACTTGTGAGAATTTGGCCTAGAGAGGCTCACCACACAGTGTTCAGGCACTTGACCTCTTACAAGAGTCCGTTTCCTGGAGTGAATGCCAAATAAGGAGCCACAGATGGTGTGCATCATCTGAGCGGAGACAGTAGCACAGGTTAGACCAACTGTTGCACCTTTCAGCTGTGGTTTAGGATCTCTGTAGGTTCCTAAAGCTAGTAAAAGGATGTTAAATTCTATAAATAAAAATCTATTCAGAGAAGCATGTTGGTACATAATTCCGGAGTTGGGTCTGTTATTTTTTTTTTTAAGATTTTTTTTTGGGGGGGGCGGGTTGGAGATATGGCTCAGTGGTTAAGAGCAGTCAGTGCTCTTAACCTGAGGTTAAGGTCCTGAGTTCAAATCCCAGCAACCACATGGTGGCTCACAACCATCTGTAATGAGATCTGATGCCCTCTTCTGGTGTGTCTGAAGACAGCTACAGTGCACTCATATATAATAAATAAATAAAATTTAAAAAAAGATATTTTTTTTAAATGTGTCTGGGGCTGGAGAGATGGCTCAGTGGTTAAGAGCACTGACTGCTCTTCCAGACATCCTGAGTTCAAATCCCAGCAACCATATGGAGGCTCACAACTACCTGTAATGGGATCTGATGCCCCTTTCTGGTGTGTTTGTAGACAGCTACAGTGTACTCATATAAATAAAATAAATCTTTTTATCTTAAAAAATAAGTGAATCTGTGTGTATCTGTGCCTGTATCTGTGTCTGTACCCCTGGAGCTAGAGGTACAGAGTTGTGAGCCATATTACCTGGGAACTGAACCTGGGTCCTCTGGAAGAGCAGCAAGCATTCACAACTCCTGAACCACTTCCCTATTTCCTGGGTTGGGTTCCTGTTGATAATATTAGGTGAGCTAACAGATAAGCTCTGAACTCTCTCTGTTGGATCTCCTTAGATTTCTTTCTGTAAGCTTAGATTTTTCAGAATGTACTTTAATAAGGGTTCTTAAATGCTTCAACCTGCCTGCTAGCCCACCTTCTAGACCAAAGGTAGGGGAGAAAGATGGTTACTAGGACAGCAGGGGATGTGGACCTGTTTAGAAGTAGTTCTTTGGGGGGCAATTCCAATCTTCATCGTCAGGATAGCAGCAGTCCAGTCGGCAAACACTAAACAGGAGTCAGTCACAGCGACTCGATCCAGAAGAAACCACGAGGCCCCACAAGACAGCTTCCAGAAAAACATCCCCATGACACAACTGAGTCTCAAAGAAACCAGAGGTTTCCACTTCATCTTTCTCACGTGACTTTCAGGATGCCCTCTAGCCTCAGGCTCAAGAGCCCCCAAGAAGGGAGAGGAAGGATGAGGGGGAACAGAGTTCTCGAGAACTTAATGAGAATTACTCAAAAAGTGCTGTCAGGAGTACATGATGTCCATTCCTGCCACCCAGATCCAGGCGTGTGGAGGAAGGATTCTTGTCACACTCAAAGGTCACACTTCTGTTACGTCTGTATGCTAAAGCAAGGAGACCAAGTAGATGTTTGAGTGGTCCTCTGCTGGGCTGGGGCTGGGGATCAAGTTTTGCCAAGTAGAGTAGTTTCTGGGAACTGAACTCAGGACCTCTGGAAGAGCAGCTGGTGCTCTGTTGAGCCATCTCTCCAGCCCCATAAACAAAAAGTTTAAAAGAATTGGAAGCCTGTAGTCATGCAGACCTGGGTTCAAATCATGCTCTGTCTATAACATTGAACAAATTACTTTACACCGTTTATCTTGTTTTTTGAGACAGGATTTCACTCTGTACCCCTGATTGACCTGGAATTTGCTACATAGGCAGACTGACCTTGAACTCATAGAGGTTATTCTGCCTCTGCCTCCCCAGGGCTGGGATTAAGAAGGGCCAACAACCTAGTGTCACTGGTAAAATGTATTAGCTGTGATCTGCGGCCTTGGCAACACGTTTATCCTCCTCTCAGAGTGGTTTTGAGTGTAAAATGGGCTGATGACCGAAAAGAGACTCCAAGGATCAGTGTGTGAAGCACCCATCATTGATTTAGTGAGTTTAATAAGCTGGCGTGTTTTGAGCATTGCGTGCCCAGTATGTTGCTAAGTATGGTCAGTTGAGTGTTACCGTGAACCAAAGCAGACGCTGCCCCTGTCCTTCTGACATGTGTGATTCTCTACATATTCCTTAAGCAGTCATACCCTGTAAGCCCACTTTCTGATGTAGTGTGGCTCTGAGGACAGGATCAAGCTGTGCAGGGAGCAGCCTAGACCGAGAAGTTGGGGAAGATTTCCCTGAGGAACTGACATCTGAGATGCAGTGTGGACTTGGAACAAGGGCAGATGTGACAGTTATCAGTATCAGAGAAAATGGCTTGTGCAGAGGCCTCCCAGTAGGAGAGAGCAAGGTGTATTTGAGGGACATAAGGAAGTTCCTAGAACTGTATGACCCAAAGGGAGGTGGGCAGAGGCCAGGCCCTTCAGAACTTTCTAACTGCTGAGCCATCTCTCCAGCCTAGTAAAGCATTTGACTTCAATTAAAAGCAATGGGAAGCCATCGAAGGATTTTAAAGAAGCTTTTAAAATTATTACGTTCAATAAATGCTAGTTCTATTGTTCTGTTCTGGGAATGTTTGTGTGTCCCAGCTTTTTGCTCTTACTGGATTTTATAAATGTGCCATTTTAAAAGCACAGGCAATAGGGGTGGAGAGATGGTTCAGTAATTAAGAACCATCCAGGGGACCCAAGTTTGGTTCCCAGCACCCATTTGACAGGTGAGCTTTGTCTGACAGGGAAAGTTTGGACGAAAGAGAGAAGTCCAGGCTCTGAGACAGGTATAAGATGCTCAGATCATCTGACCCATCTCCTGAACCTCTCAGTCAGCCTGGGATTCTGACCAAGGCCAGACAACCCCTAAGTCAGGTAGCCTTGTAGGCATCTGACTTTTTCATCCCTGATGACCACGAGTTATGAATCCATGTTGCCTCCCTGTTCACACTGGAGTTTCCGAAAACCCTGCTGCTACCTGATTGCATCCTCCACCCTTCTGGTTCTGCCTTCTACTGAGCTGGAAATGTGTAGTCCATGTCCCATGTACACACCTGTGCTTTCTAGTTGGATGGCTGGAGAGCCAGGGGTTGACATAGCCAAGCTCAGCATCGTGCTACACAAGCACCGCTATGAGGCTAGGCTTCCAGCGTGCGTCTTCTAAGACTCGGGCCCTTCTCAGAGACAGAAGCAGATAGATGACTGCGTCCCACATCCTCAGCCCAACGATGTGAGACCTCTAACCATGCCCAAGGATGGTTGGTGACAGCCACCTCCATGATCATAGACATTTGCTGGCCTCTCTCTCTCTCTTTGTCTTTCTCTCTCTCTTCTCTCTCTCTCTCTCTCTGTGTCTCTCTGTCTGTCTCTCTCTCTCTCTCTCTCTCTCTCTCTCTCTCTCTCTCTCTCTCTCTCTCTCTCTCTCTCTCTCTCTCTCTCTCTCTCTCTCTCTCTCTCTCTCTCTCTCTCTCTCTCTCTCTCTCTCAATGTATGTGAGTACACTGTCCCTCTGTTAGCCACACCAGAAGAGGGCATCAGATCCCATTACAGATGGTTGTGAGTCATCATGTGGTTGCTGGGAATTGAACTCAGGACCTCTGGAAGAGCAGTCAGTGCTCTTAACCACTGAGCCATCTCTCCAGCCCCCGGCACATACTCCTGTTCTTTCTTGACCATCCAGCAGAGAAGTTAGCAGTCTCCAAGCCACTCTATGCTTCTATGAGGCCTGGATTCAAAATGCCCTGCCATAGTACTTGGCCAGGTGATTTGGAATCAACCTGCTGGGACCAGTGCAAGTGGCTCACGGTGACCTGTAGTGGCCACTGTAGGAAGGATGAGGAACATAGCTGAAGAAACAGCAGCTTGGCCGAATGGTTTAGGGCGGCAGCTGACTCTGCCACATAAGCTTTCCAAGTCCGGTGGGGAAGTGTGTGTGGCCCTGCCTGCCTGTCATTCTGTGAGTAGCTGTTTTCTGGCAAGGAAGTAGAATTTAGCGTATCAATACAGTGTTCGTCCTTTGAGTGATGACGTATTTCAGAAGTGTGGCTCAGTGTGTACACATATATTCACCTGGGATCCCCTCAGGAAACCAGAAGGTACCCCAGAAGAGGAGAGCCTTAAAAACCAGAACTTAAGTTACATGAGGACTTTAGTCAGCCACCAGAGTGTCTCTTAGCAAAGGAGCCCTCTGCAGGACCTAGTAAGTAGCCTCGTCTTTAAAGCACTCACACACTACCAAGAGGACCAAGAGTTCAGGTCCCCAGAGTTCCTGTAGGCATGGTTTAATTCTGGGGTTTGGGATGCAATTACAGACCTGTCTATAATTCTAAGGCTGGTATCCCTGGAAGAAGCTGGCCAGTGAGACTGGACTAGCCACATCAGGGAACTCCCTGACTAGAATAAACCCTGCCTCAAAGCATAGGGCGAGAGCCATTGAGGAAGATTCCGGACATTAACCTCAGCCCCCCACACACTAGAACATAGACACATACGTAAATACACACACATGCACATGAGAAAGAGAGCGTGTATGGGGGGAGCCCTCTTCAGTAGCAAAGAGTGGTCACTTGCCTCCTCCTGGTATTATTTCCAAGTAGAGTTCTCCCCATGACAACAGCTGTTTCTCCAGGCCCCTTCTTGAATGGACCAAAGAATCCCAGCTTTTAATTGAGCTCTGACTGACAACATGTTTCCGTCTTCTGGGTGGGTGCCAGTGGAGATCTCTTGGCAAGTGAATGTTTTCCAGAAAAAAAAAAAAAAAATTCTTTCCCTTTTCCCATCTCCCAGTGCCATGCGACCCCTCCCCGGTGTGTGTCTACCTGTACCAGACTCCTTGCAGCATTGAAGCCTTTATCCAGTGGATTTTACACACACACACACACACACACACACACACACACCAGTCAGGTACCTCCAGACTTACTTGTGCCAGGGAATCAAGGGCTGTGTCACCAGCCGTGAGGGATCACACCAGTCTGATTAATTACACTAAACGGGACGTAATCGTAATCGGCAGTGGCTTTAACACCACTGACAACAAAAGTGGGATCCCTCTCTTTGCAGGTCTTTGGAACTGAGTCTACATCCAAAGCCTCAGGAAGGAGCTTGGTGGGCTGTCAGACGATGAGGGGGCATCAGTAGGAGTCTCCTGGGGTTGGTTGGTTGGTTAGGGCCATCTCTTTTGGAACTGCAGTACGTGTGTGTAAGAGGCGCAGATACGATACAACAGCCGTGGAATCAGAAGCAGCTGCTGGAGTGAGGGCTGTGAGCAAATTCCCCTAAGCCTTGGGTTAATGGGGTCCGTGTTCCTCTCTCATTATCCCTTCCAATCCCATCTCCTCCTCTCTGACTCAGGGAAGGTAACACAACAGCAGTTCCATCCTTAGACATCCCCACTCCCCCCCCATATCCTCCCCCCACACACAGAGAGCATAGAGAGCCCAACAAATGGTAGCTCTGGTAGGGGAGAGCTACCCTGCCTCATCTTCTGAATTTGAGGCAGCAGAATGGGGCACCAGGAGGGGAGACCAAGAGGCCCAGGTGGGGGTCAGACAGGAGAACAACGAATATGCCAGCACTGCAAAGAGAAGCCACCAGGCTGCTGGAAGCTGCTCTCCCAGGTCAAGAGTACAAAGATGTCACCCTTGCAGGGTGTTGCCTCAAACCACTCGTTGGTTGAGACCATTTGCTAAGAATTTTACAGCGTTGGGATTTGGACTTGAACTGGGCCAGTGCCAATGCTGAGGGTGGAGAGCCTAATTCTAGTCACTTCCCCACCATGAAACAGCCCACAGGGAGACAGAGTCTCACAGACAGGGCATGCAGAAGGCCCTCCCCTTCCAAAAGTGGGGCTGACAGGAAACATTGTTTTGAGGGCTGTGCTGGTGGCTCGGGCTGTGGTGCTACAGCTGCCGGCTTGGGGTGATGGTGATCTGTGAAAACAAGGGTGACTTCAGCAAGGTAGAAAGGGAGACAAAAATGGCAGGAGCATAAAAGTCCAGTGAGAAGACACGGGACCTGGCTGAGCGCTCTCTGGAGCCATGCTCTGGGTCTGTTTCCTCACTATCGATTCTGGAAGCATCCACAGGACGAGGGTCATTTCTAGGGCATGAGACTGGGGCTTAGAAATAGAGAAATTTATTTTCTACTGTGTGCTTTTTGACTCTTTCTTGCTTGACTCTTTCACATTCTCTCTATTATTTCTATAATTGCAAATCAAATTACAGGGTTTGGCTTTCAAAAAAAAAAATGCAATGAAGGGTTTGGATCAGACCATTGGTTTTCGGGCTTTCTTTTAAATCAGCAAAAACACTTTCTGCATAATCTTACACGAACGCCTAATTAATGTGTAACAGTGAGAAAGCCCCTCAGGCTGGCACGTCCCACCCCACCTCCTGCCCTTAGCATCCCCACATCTGTGGCACGGCTAGAAACACAGCGGACAGCAGCTATTTCGTTTAGGCCTATTTGCCTCTTCAACTCCGTGCCTGCCCTGCACTCATTCTGGAAGCTGCTGCGCTCCAGCCCCCGGGACTGGCTGCAGCCTCTCCCCTCCCCAGCTATTCCCTTCCCCCCACCAGTAGCCACAGACCACCTGCCTTTGCAGGAATTGGTAGTTCAAACCAGTTGAATGTCACCCAGAATCTTGGAATGTGGGGGAAATGGTCACTTTTGGTTTGCTTCTCTTAGGCTTGTGTGTTGATGCTGTGGTCTGTATATAAAATGCCCCCAACTGCCTCGTGGGTTTGAACATTGCCCCCCAGTCAGGGGTGCCGCCTTGGAAGATGGCAGAACCGTTGGGAGGTGGGAGCGTAGTTGGAAGAAGTGTTTGGTAGGGAGTTTCTATTCTGGCACCGCTTCCCATCCCAACCGCTATTCCAGATCCCACCCACATGTGAACAAGCAACGTCTTATTCCTGCCACCACGGCCTCAAGCCACGTGGTGGACTCTGTGAACCAAAGCCAGTCCCAACTCCCTTAAGTTGCTTCTTGTTTGATTTCGGGGCATATCAGTAGAAAACATTCGCAAATACAAGGCGATAGAGACGGGGCTGGCAAGAGGACTGAGTTCCACGCCTGGCGGAGAGAGGGGACCGACTCCTGCAAACTGTTCTCTGACCTCCACAGGATCACTTGCTCACTGTAACATACACACTCGAGCAGGCGTGTGCATACATACACGGACACACACACACCCTTGCATGCGTGGGGATGCATAGTAAATTAATTAAATCAATGATAGAGAAATATTAACAAGATGCCTTAACAGCCATTCCAGGCAGAAGCACGGATAGGCAGGATCCTACCAGGACAGTGAAGTGGGGAGGAGCGGTAGGAAAAACCCTTCACGTTGTCACAGTGTGCCTATGGTCACAGACTCCCCGGTCTATGCACGCCATGATCCCAGCAAGACGCTTGGCGCCTCTGAAAGAGCAAACAAGGACCGTTGAGCAGAGCTGTACTAGTGATGCTCAGTAAATATTGTTGGCCATTTTTGTTACTGGTGTCTTCATCGCTGTCATGAGATGCTTAGGGGACTCCGACAGCCGTCCTTGCTACATTGTTCTTGGTATACTCTCAGTAAAATTGCCACCTCCCAGTATTTCACTTTGTCTGTGTACATGAGAGGTGTTCTCTCCGCTCAGGGATTGCTCATGGGATTGCAGGACAGAATCTATCCACTGACACCTGAGGTTTCCAGCTTGTTGGCTTTCGCCTGGTGACCGTGGGCTGGAACTGGGTGGCAGGTGCCCCACACAGTCAGACTCTCGCCTCCTCCCTGTGCTCTCTCTCACTCTCGGCCAACCTCCCCTCCCCTTCTGGAAGTTTGTGTCCTCATCCTAGCTCTGGGCTGACTCCCTCCATGACTCAGTTTTAAGGTGAAATGTCCCTTGCAGGCTCCTGTATCTGGATACTTGATCTACAGCTGGTGGTGCCGCTCGGGAAGGTTGGGGATAGAGACTTGCTGGAGGAAATGCACCAGTGGGAGCAAGCTTTGTAGCCCAGATGTCTTCATGCCACTTCCTGCTGATTCCCGAGATACAGTGTGGGCCGCCAGCCTCCTGCTCTTGCCAGTCTGCCTTCCCAGCCTCGGGAACTGTGAGCTGAGAGAGGCCCTCCCTCCCTTAAGCTGGTTTTGCTGGGGCGTTTTGTCACAGCCCTAGTAAGGAAACTAATGCAAAACAAAAAAGAAAAAGAAACAAATACGGAGTCTGACCCTGAACGTGCCTTTCCACCTCTTGGGACCCGTGCCTGGCCGTCTGTAAAGGGAGCAAGCTGAGCCTCCTGCCTCAGCGCTCTCAGGTCTCTGGGCATCTTGCACACTTTGTAAATGTCCATCCAGGGCCCTCTTTTATCCAGCAGGTCTGACAGGAACTGTGACCAAAGGCAACCAAGTAAGAAGGATGGGTGTGGCCCAGAGGCGTTTCAGCAGTACTTCCCAAAGTACTGAGACGGGTGCTGGACCGAGGAGGACCCCTCCGATGTGGTCCTGACACCGTGTGCAGGGCGGTAATCTGCTGCTGATGTGGGTTGGGGCGGTGCGCTGAACCTCTCGTGGTGCAGGCTTCACTCTTGCTGCAGTCAGTGCTGGTACTCGACAGTTAGCTCTGAAACTTGGCGGCTTGGAGCTGGAGAGGTGGCTCAGCACTGGCTGTTCTCCCAGAGGACCCGGGTTTGATTCCCAGCAGCCATGTCATGGCTCACAACAGTCTGTAACTCTAATTCCAATCTCTTCCGGCCCCCACAGGCACCAAGCACATACCTGGTATGCAGACAAGGCATCTGCCCCATGAAATCCTGTTGGCTGGGGCATTCACGGAATCTGCTCATGTTTCAAGGGAGGAGTCCATCGCTTGGTGGGCTTGCAAAAAAGGCTCTAGAAGGAAACATAAGGTGAAATGTTTCATTAGCAGCCAGTTTGGAAAAATGGAGCAGAAGACAAAATGCCATTGAGAGGTTGAGTTGTCTCTTCTGTTGCCATGTAACAAGGCATCACACATTTTAAAGCTGGGAACGCTATAGGTCTTAGCTCTGAGTGAGCTTGGCTGGGTTTTCTCACAAGATCAAAATCAAGGTGTCAGCCAGCCAGGGCTCTTAAGTGCCAGAGTGTTTAACAGGACCTATGACCCACATGGATCCAAGTAAGAAGAACTGAGGTAAGGGTCTGACCCTGACTGTTTTGAGTTGGTGGCAGAATTGAATCCTTGTGGATGCAGGATTGAAGCCCCTACTTCATTACGAGCTATCCGTTTTCTGTTCCTTGGACCATCTACACATGGTCTCCTTGATCTTCGGAGTCCACAGCCCCATGGCAAATTGATCCCCATTCCAAATCCCTTTGACTTCCTCTTACCCTTCCAGATGGAGGAGGTGCTAGGGGATTTGTGTGGGATTATGGGACTTTGGCCAGGATTTGTTCTCTGTGGCCCTGGAACTCACTGCAAGCACAGAGGGAAGCCGTGTGTGTGCGCGCGTGTGTGTGTGTGTGTGCATGTGTGTGTGCATGCGTGTGTGTGTGTGTGTGTGTGTGTGTGTGTGTGTGTGTGTGTGTGTTTGCATGCATACACACGCACAGGACCCATCCCTGCTCAGAGGCCAGGACTGTAAAAGATGCTTGCCCACTCTTTAGAACTTTCGTTTTAGTTCTCAATGACTCAGAAACTCAAACAAAATCGCTCTTCTTCGCAGACAGTTTGAAAACACTGTGCAGTGTCCAGTGGGAGGGAACAACATGCATGCAGACAGCCATAACTTAAGACCGTGCCCTAGCTTCCAAAGAGAGCAGGATAGAGCATTCAGGGCCCAGTGAGGTCTGTTTTTAAATGGAGCTGCACAGGAGGAGGCTGCATGGAGGACGTGAGCTCTGAACAGGCTCTGCAAGGAAGATAGAATTTGGGTATTCAAGAAATAAGTTGAGTTGGGTGTGTAGCGCCTGCTTTTAATCCCAGCACTCAGGAGACAGAGGCAGGGGGATTTCTGTGAGTTTGGGGCCAGCCTGGTCTACAGAGTGAGTTCCAGGACAGCCAAGGCTGTTACATAGAGAAACACTGTCTTGGGGTGGGGTGAGAGTGGGGATGCCAAGTCTCAGATACCTTGGATTTTGACACCCCAACATGCAAGGGGCAAATTGGTATGAACCTCTTAGATCATTTTTGCCCTCCGCTCCCAGAGACTGTGTGCTTTGTTATAAACCACCCACCATGTGCAGGGATTTCACTCGGCCACTAAACCTTGCTCACAGTCACAGGTCAGTGGGTGGTTTCTCCAGCCTTGGGCTCCAGTGCGCATCTGTGGTCATCCACATATAACCGGAAGCCCTGCCCCTCCCACCAGGGATCTTGTATCTCTCTGGGGATTGGCTGTCAGTGTGCTAGCCCAGAATGGTTGCCTTTTCCATTACTGTGACAAAATATATGATATACAGCAACTTAAGGGAGGTTTGATTTTGGGCTCACAGTTTAAGAGGGTGGTTCATGGTAGGCAAGGCAGGGGCAGCAGGAGCAGGAGGGAGCTGGATGTTTAGATGGATCAATGCATTGAAGATGGATCAAGGAGTGGATCGATGGGTAGGTGGATGGCTAAAGAGATGGATACGGGTGCTTCTAAAGTCGTTACCACAAACTTCATTTCCCTCCTGCCAAGTTACTGAGACTGAGCGGAGCCGTTCCATGTCTACAAACTTTTCCTTGGTGGTGGTGGTTGCTGTGTCTTGCTTTTCTGAGGTAAAGTCTCAATATAAAGCCCTGGCCATCCTCCCTGGGATCACAGGCACGTGCCACCATGCTCAGCATTGAAATGCTTTGAAGAAGCAAAGCGGAATCCAAAACCCAGTTGTGAAATGTGTGGGGAAGGAGCCGTGCTGCGTCCTTTCTCACAAACCCTGTAATTATTAGCAGAAAAATGAGATCCCCAAGTTTCCTCCCTGGCTACATTAATCACTTCTCAGAGGCTGGGGGTGATTGGGAGAGGGGAGACTTCTATTCGGACAAAATTTTGAAATGCTGTATTAGATAAACAAAGCTCGGCAACTTTCTGCGGGACTTCAAACAGCCTTTCCTTAACGTGTGTGCGGATGTGTGTAAGTGAGTGTGTATGTAAGGCAGGGGGTGTACATGTGTGTGGAGGCCAGAGGACAACCTTGAGTGTTATTCCCCAGACATTGTCCATAGCGTTCTTTTGAGGCAGGGTCTCTCACTGGCCGGAACTTGATGTAGGTTGGCCAGCCAGGCAGTACCAGGGATCCACCTGTTCCAGTGCTGGAGGGGGTCACAAGCTCAGGGCACGGTGGACTTTTTTTTTTATTATTATTAACTTGAGTATTTCTTATACACATTTCGAGTGTTATTCCCTTTCCCGGTTTCCGGGCAAACATCCCCCTCCCCCCTCCCCTTCCTTATGGGTGTTTCCCTCCCCACCCTCCCCCCATTGCCTCCCTCCCCCCAACAATCTAGTTCACTGGGGTTCAGTCTTAGCAGGACCCAGGGCTTCCCCTTCCACTGATGCTCTTACTAGGATATTCATTGCTACCTATGAGGTCAGAGTCCAGGGTCAGTCCATGTATAGTCTTTAGGTAGTGGCTTAGTCCCTGGAAGCTCTGGTTGCTTGGCATTGTTGTACGTATGGGGTCTCGAGCCCCTTCAAGCTCTTCCAGTCCTTTCTCTGATTCCTTCAACGGGGGTCCTGTTCTCAGTTCAGGGCACAGTGGACTTTTTAATGAGGCTTCTGGAGATTGAACTCGGGTCCTCCCCATTTGCAAGGCAAGCACTTTACCAGCTGAGCTCTTTCCTGGTTTTCAAAGGGCGTCTACTATGCTAACATACATGTTGGCATCTAGATATGTAAGTGTTGGAAACTAGCATGCAGAAGAGGGAGAAATGTAACATTTTAGTCCCACCCATTGGCAACTATGTGATTCTGGGCTCTACATATGTTCCCTGCTGTCTTTACCACTATTTCCCTACCTTTCCCCCAAAGGCCACTCATCCCTCTCTACTCTACAGTAATACCTCTATTCTTTCTTTCACTGACTTTATCTTCTAGGTACTTACAGAATTAAAGCCTTACTGTATACATCCTCTGTGTCCGGCTTATCTCACTAGGCCTTAATATGTTTCCAAGGTCTGTCTATGTTGAACGTCTGCCCCTTCTATGGTTGAGCTGTGTTCTCCTGTGTGTCTGGGCCATGCCTTATTTGTACTCAACACTACTTGAGTTGTGTCTTTGTGTGGTCGTGACCAGTGCTGGCAGTGAACACGGGCATTCGAGTCTGAGTATCTCCGGTCCATTCCTTTAGGTGAACAGTCGCTGTGTCATGTGATACCGCTCTGTTTAGCCTTTTGAGAAACCTCCAACCTTGTCCACAGGAGCTGTGTTTCTACTGCCATTCCCACCAACGATCACACGGGCTCCATTTCCTCCACCAGCACTTGTTTTCTGTTTGTTCACTTACACTATCCTGCTAAGTAGGACATGGTACTTTATGGTGGGTTTGAGTCCTGTTCCCTAATGACCGATACCTGGGGTTCTGAGTGTTCATCAGTTACACTTTCCAGATATATTCTAGTCCACAGCTGTGCCTAGAAGAACAAAAGGTATAGTTGCAATGAATGCCATCCAATCCAGCAAAAGTTATGCTGTCTTATGTACCAGGCATTTACATAGAGCATAGTGACACACATTTAATCCCAGCACTCAGGAGGCAGAGGCTGACAGATCTCTGTGAATTCAAGGTCAGCCTGAGCTACAAAGCAAGTTCCAGGACCACTGCCAGAGATACATTATAGGGAGATCCTGTCTCGAAGGAGAGGAAGAGGAGGAAGAGGAGGAAGAGGGGGGAGGAAGAGGAGGAGGGGGAGGAGGAGGAGAACAACAAGAATTACAAAAATTACAAAAAGAAAAAGAAAGAAGCATTTACCTATGGGCTGGGGAGATTGCCCAGTGGTTAGAACACTTCTCTCCCTAGTGCCCCACCTCACCCCCATCCCAGCATGAGGATTAAAATCTCCAGAGCCTGGATCCCCAGAACCCATGTAAATGTCAGGTGGGTATGGCAGCCCGTCTGTGATTCCAGCCTGGGAAGGTGGAGATAGAAGATCCCAGAACAAGTTGGCTACTGAGACTAGCCAGTGAGCTCTAGGTTTGATTGAGAGGCCCTGCTTCAATGAAGAAGGTGGAAGAGGTGTTCAGGATGATTTCAGACACCTTGGGCTCCACATGCATGCACACTCACTTACATGTGCCCACACACGTGGACTCACATACCCTCATGTGTAAACGGGAAGGAAGGAAGAAGGAAGGAAAGAAGGAAGGAAGGAAGGAAGGAAGGAAGGAAGGAAGGAAGACCTGCCTAAATCATCCCAAGTCACTAGAATGTACCCCACGTACTTCTTTCTTCTGTTTGGTTCTGTGACCCAGTGTCCTTTCGTGTGCATTGAGAGGTTGAGCTTTGCTAGTCTGTCTGTGACCCATTCTTCCTGTAGCCCAGGCTAGCCTGCATTCTATTCTCCTGCCTCAGCCTCTCCCAAGTGCCAGGATTGCAGAGAGCAGCACCATGCTGGAAGAAAAGTTTGTGTTGGTTTTCGGTGTGTCAGATGTAGTCATTCCAGTATCCTCTGTTGAAAAGTTTTTCCATTCAACTCCCTTAGCATTTTTGTTCAGGGTTTATTCAATAAGTTTATATGCACATGCATGTTTGTAAGTGTGTACATGTATGATCGAGCATGTGTGTGTGTGCATATGTACATGGATGTATGTGTGCACTCTGGGGTGGGAGGGAGAGTTGTTCATATGTTTGTTCTATACATGACCTCACTAGTCATTTGTCTGTCCTCACTCAAAGACTGTAGTCTCCTGCTCACTGTAGCCATGGACCAAACTTTGAAAAATACATGCGTCCTCCAACTTTATCCTGTCTGTGTGTGTCAATTGTTTAGCTATCTACCTAAGTTCTTCATGTCCCTGCAAAGCTATCATTGTGTCTATAGACCAATCCTTTAAGGACCAGCATAATTTTGTTTTTGAGGCAGGGTCTCACTATGCATCCTAGGCTGCTCTGAATCTCGTGATCCTCCTGTCTCCACCTCCTACATGTTGGAGCCCCACCTCTAGGAGCATTGACATCTTGACTTCAAGTCTTTTCAGATGCTGATGCCACCTGTGTCCTGGTTTACCTATCGCTCTTCCTCCTCGGGCACCCACTTGCAGTTTTCAATGTGTGCCTTGCCTATTTTGCTCAGTTTGTCCCGTAAGCATTTGATATGTTGGCACTGTTGTAAATGATAGTTCAGTTCCCATTGTTTCATTGCTGGTATTTAGAAATTAAATTGACTTTTCTACATCATCCCTGTCTCCATGACACTTTAAACTAGCTAGTTCTGCACGCGTTTCTGTCGGTACTTAGGTATTTTTCAAACTGATTCATCTGCTAATGTTCTGGCCAAATTGTAGAGACCTAGACAGACACAGGACCATATCTGTCCACCCTCCTCATCAATGTGGACAGAAGGAATGAGAGAGCCAGGTCTTCTAGGTCCCCTTCAGGCTCCTTGCCATCTCAGCAAAGGCTTCTCAACAGAAGATGCTCCTCTCAGTTACAACCAGATTGGAGCAAATCAAGGAAGATAGGAGCTTTCCTCTCACTGAAAAGCCTGGAGGGTGTGTGACTGGATGTATGTGGGTGTATGTGCTTGTGAGCTAAAATGTCTGCTACTTCCATGAAAATGAAAGCAGCCCTCAGAGAAAAGACAGGCGGAACCTCTGCCACCGGCCTCAGGGCTAGGAATACAGACAGGTCGCTGACTGGCAATGAATACGGCAGGTATGAGAGTTCAAAGCCTGGGGCATCTTTCAGAAATCACTTTTGGGTCGTGCAAGCCCTCTCTCTCTTTAGAATTTTGCAGCCCATTAAACTGACCTGAAGCCATTTGATCAGAGGATAAAGTTAAGCCCTTTATGGTATTATGTCCTTGTGACTGTGTTAGGTCTGTCTAATCCCTGTGTGACCTTCCCTCCATCCAGAAAAAAAATGGGGGGGCAGGTCTGTCCATTCCGTTGTCATTGAAAATGAGACCTGCTTTTCTGGAGTTCACAGTTTAGGGGGGACAGACGGTGTCTTAGGGTTTTACTGCTGTGAACAGACATCGTGACCAAGGCAACTCACAGACAGCATTTAATTGGGGCTGGCTTCCAGGTTCAGAGGTTCAGTCCATTATCATCAAGATGGGGGCCTGGCAGCGTCTAGGCAGGCATGGTGCAGGCAGAGCTGAAGACTAACTTCCGGGCAGCTAGGATTGGGGTTAAGCCAATGCCCCTCCCAAAGACTCTCCTGTAGGAATCCTTACCTCTTCTAAATACCTGGAGAATTTATCTGTACCACCTTTAAGGAGTACACTATAGTGATGCCTGCCTTTTCTTATCCTATTTATTGAACCCGTGGACTGTCTTGTTTAACTATAGATATTAGCTATTTTCCTCCTTGCTATGACAACATCATGGAAAGCAGCTTACGGAAGGAAGATGGTTTGTTTTGTTTTTTGATGTGCGTGGGCGTTTTGTCTGCATGGAGTCCGTGTACCCTGCACTTCTCTAGTGCCTGTGGCAGCCAGAAGAGAGCATCAGATCCCCTAGAACTAGAGTTACAGATGCCTGTGAGCTGCCATGTAGGTTCTGGCAATAAAACCCAAGTCCTTTTGAAGGGCAGCCAGTGCTCTCGGCCACTAAGCCATCTCTTCGGCCCCAGGAAGGGTTTATATTAATTAATGGTTAGGAAGGTTACATACAGTCCGTCATGTCAGGGTTGGTATGGTGGCAGGAGCTGAGTGTGAGACACTGTCACGTTGGGTCCATAGTCGGGAAGAAGAGAGAGATGGCGCTCCATTCATTCTTTTTTGTCAGGTCTGGGACCCTGGACCACAGGGGTGGTACTGTCTACACTCAGGGTGTCCTTTGCTTCCTCAGTTAAACCTCTCTGGTTAATGCCCTCTCAGGCACTCCCAAAGGTGTGTCTCCTGGGTGATGATGCTAAGTCCAGTCAAGTTGACCCTGAGTTTACCCATCACACTTTGCCTCTCCTAGAATTCCTTGGACACAATAGGCCCTCAGTAATCCCTTGTTAGGTGGATGAATGAAAATTACTGTGTTTGGCCTTAAAATTCATAGAGGATTTCAACCTACAACTGTCAAGATTCCCTTCTACTGCTGTGAAGAGACACCATGTCCAAGGCACCTCTTATAAAAGAGAGCATAACTGGGGGCTTGCTACAGTTTCAGAGAGTGAGTCCATGACCACCATGGTGGCAAACACGGCAATGGAGCAGTAGCCGAGTGCTTTATATCCTGATCCGCAGGGAGTCAGAGAGACGCTGGGCCTGACAGGGGGTTTTGAAACTTCAAAGCCCACCCCCAGTGACACACCGCCTCCAACAAGACTGCACTAGTCCACACCTCCAAGACAGTTTCACTAAGTGGCGACCAAGCATTGGAACCTGTGAGCCTGAGGGGGCCGCTCTCACCGCACTACCACACCTTATATAAAACAAGTCTATCCATTTGGCTAGATCAGTTCTACCTGGTCCACTCTGGGGTGTGTGTGTGTGTGTGTGTGTGATTCTGTGTGCAAGCATACACACACATACATGCACGCATGCACACAGAGGAAGGATATTAGAATAATATACCTAATGTTTGGCATCAAAGAGTGCATGGGATCCTAAAGCAAACTTCCAGCTCCTCTGAAGGGAGGAGTCCAGGGAATCACCCTAACATCTGCAGCAAAGACGGTCCCCTAATACAGCCCAAGACCCGACTGAAGCCCACAACCCTTTCCATTTTCTTCAGGGCCAGAGGTTCAGGCACCCCTGCTGATGGGCCCTGCCAAGTCTGCAGTCTCAGGATTGGAGGGTGTGCTCTGACCAGTCTTTCTTCCCTAGCAGACTGGAGTTGGCTTTGTTCTCTCCTCTCCTCGAAGGGTGCCAGACACACCAAGGGGTGATTAAATGAAGATTAAAATTCCATTTGGATGATGAGTGAGTGAGCGGCTGTTGGGGCCGTGATGGATTCCTTTGGAATGCTGACTAAGAGCACATGGGTCCCAGACACAGTCCGTCTGAGCACATCAACATGCATTTACAGTTTGCTGTCTAAAGGGATTTCCAGTCCATTCCCCAGGATCCCCAACTAGCTCATGTCCTCAAAGCATTCCTTCTCTTTGCCTTCCTTGCCCTGTGGCAAGGGAATGTTCTGGAAGCTGGGGGGAGGAAAAGTATCAGAAGATGATTGCAAACAAAGAAAAGGAACTCAACTTTCAGAGACATGCCTCTGAGTGTGCAGTGTTGTGGAAGCATCCGAGTACCTCTGGGTTGCAGTCTTGGGGTGCTTTTTTCCATAATAGTACATGATCAATGTTACTTATCAGTTGTGTGCTTGGAGCTCGGTGGGTCAAGCACTTGGCTGGGCAAGTGTAAGAACCTGGTTTTGGGTTCCCAAGACTCTTGTGAAAGCAGGCGTCTGTCACCCCAGCACCTGACACGCATTTCCGAGGCTCTGGCCTGGCTGCAGCTGTCAGCCACCTGCAGTTCTAGAGCACTGGGGAGGTGTTGGAAGTGACTCGAAGCCAGGAGGAGTTCCAAGTCTCCGTGCAAAGAGAGAGTAGTAAAATGCACAAGTAAGTGTTACAATGCTGCTGTCTAGAGAAGGTGGGTTGGGTTCAGTGGAGTATGCTGGGGTAGAGAGATGACTTAGTGGTTAAGAGTGTGCCCTGGTCTTTGCAGAGGACTACATTCAGTTCCTAGCACCTGTGTCTGGCAGCTTACAACTGCTGGTAACTTCAGCTGCAGGGCATCCCACGCCGCCCTCCTCTGGCCTCCACAGACATACGCCTCCACCCACCCTCACATACATACATACATACATACATACATACATACATACATACATACATACAAACAAACAAATTAAATACATCTCTAAAAAATAAATATTGCTCAAACCAACATCATGTACTTCTTGATCGTCCCTTTGGAGTTCTGAGGACCGAACCAGGGCCTAGTGAATGCTAAGCGAACACCCCACCGTTGAACTGCACCCCTTGGCCTCTGCTTATTTTTGTCTTGTTTTGACCTGGGACTATGTCTCACTGTATAGGCCAAGTTGGCCCAGAGCCTGTGGTCTCCCTGCCTCCACCTCCTAGGAGTTAGGATTAGAGGGGCTCACCACCACACCCAGCCTCATTTTCCTTCTTCAGTGTGTAAGGCAGCCTGCTTCACCTGTTAGGGCCGTTTCACACACCTTCCCGTTGGGCAGCCACACTTGGCACTTTGTCCCGTGGATGAAACGAGTAAGCCTGTCTCTCCTTCCTCTCCTGGGTGGCGAGTTCCCAAGGGGTGGTGCTGAGCTTGTGTCCCCCTGGCCTCTGCCCATCTAACAGGCACATACATGGCCGGCACTTAGGAAGATGCTGAGGGCTGGGCAGGCGATAGCGTTCTCTTTAAGCAGTGTACCCTCTGGGCCATTGTTACTGCCAATATTCCCTTTGTCTTCCTTTTCACAGTCTCTTCTTTTTCTTTCTTTCTTTTTTTTAAAGGAATTACACAGTCGGCAAAAAAAGACATTTTTCTTGGGAGCTGAACAAAGGCTGAAGGACTGGCATAACAAGGAGGCTATCAGGAGGGACGCGCAGCGCGTAGGTATGGAGGGCGGGGCCGAGTGTGGGCATCCTGTGAGTGTGCCATGGGTGTATGCAAATGTGCTGAGTGTGTTAGGGGTATCTGGACCTCTTGTTCACTTCCTGCCTGCCGCCCACTGTCCTTCCTAATTCCCGTCTGACCTTTCACCTGTCTGACCGTCTGACCTCTGCTGTCAGCACCAGATCCTCTGTCTTCACCTGTCTTCAAGTTCTCCCTGCCACCTGCATATCAGCCCGTGACCGTGTCTCTATCCTAGCAAGTCCCATTCCAAAGTGAGGAACGGTGATTCGAATCTACATGGATTGAACATGGACCAACTTCCACCCTCAGCAACCTGACCGGCCTTTATGGCAGGCTGAATAAGAGGGAATCTGTGCCCCAGAGAGGTGCAGCCGTCACCCAGGGAGAGAGCAAGGCCAATCTGGGATTCGAACCCAGGACTGAAAGGCAGAGCCAGTTCCTCACCGACTACAGATTCCTTTTGCTAACAGGGCTTTGTCACCATCCCTGTAAGGCTGGCAGGCGGGGGGAGAGGGGGTACAAATAGGTACAGAGACCATGTGGAGAATCCAGGCAAAGGTCAGGAGGGCAGCTGCAAGGCCACTGGCATTCCGCCCTTCCTGAGCCTCTGTCTCCCCATGGATGACCTCATGCAGTCGGCTTGGGGGGCCTCAGAAGGTTGCTGAGTGTATGGAGCGAGAAGGTGGCTATAATGTTGCTTTGCTTGAGTGGAAAGTGGATACAGCAGCTAGAGCAATGGGAATGGTGTGTGGTGATCTGGGTTAAAGGTGTCCCTTCTGAATTATTTATGACCAAACCAACTCAGCACGAAGCTCAGAAGAGAGCAGGTGTAATAACTGAGCTCATGCCCAGGACAGACGTCCCCAGCCCTGGCACATGCTGCTCTGTGTGCCTAGGACGTCCCCAGCCCTGGCACGTGCTGCTCTGTGTGCCCGGGATGTTACATGGAATCAGAAGGGCGCTCCTTTAAGAAAGGAAACATCTGCAAAGAGACAGCTGGCCGGGCAGTTGTGCCTGAATTATTAGAATATCGGGCTGCCTGGCAAGGGAAGAAAGAATAGTGGAGAGATTAAGAAAAGCAAATGACTGTTTAATTTCTTGTTTGTTGAAATAAAATTATATGTAAGTATTAAAGAGTAAATATTTTTTAAGCAATTTATGAAGTTTCCTAATTATAAAAAAAGAAGAAGAAAGAAAAAGCCATTAACAAGACTGAGGAGTGCTAAGTACACACCCCGTCCTCCATACCAAGTGGCCTCCTCCGCCATCACAGAGGACCTTGTCTGTTGAGAAGACAGAAGCCACAGCCTTGCCAGAATGCTGCACTGCGGTCCGGCTGGCTGGCCTTTGCCCTCTCTTCTCTACTCAGCCTTTGGGACTGACTATTGTTCATGTCTCCTGGAGTCTCGTTCTGAGCAGAGGTCAGGCCTCTCCACCGGCTGCATCTGAGCAGCCTTGGTGACCTTGGTTTTGTGACGCCCAGAGGACAGTTGGCCCTAAGCAGGCTCTGGAGTGGCTGACTGTCGGGCACAGTAGGGCGGACCCTCGAGGTGCTTTTCCCAGGGTTTTCTCCTTTCTCAGTCACCAGAAGCTCGCGGAGACCCCAGAGAACATGCTCTCAGAACATTAGAGACCCTTCTCTGACAGACAGCACAGAGATTGCCAACCCTTAGTCCACTGAGTCTGGGACTTGCAGCAGACCTGGCACAGTAGATAAGGCCACTCTTAAGTTATCTCCCAACTTTAAAAAGAAATCATAGCATCTTTTTATCATCACGGCATTTAAAAAAAAAAATCATTATTTATTTACAGCAGTACTGAGGATCCAGCCCCAAGCCAGTACCTCAGAGGTACTAGGCAAACACTCTGCCACTAAGCTACACCCCAGCCCTTGTTTATGACACTTTTGATTGACACAGAACATTTGCCTCACTTAGGGGATGATAATCAGGCAGCCTCCAGTTTATCTGGTGTTTGACAGCTCACAGAAAGTTATCACAGGGTAGCCTCTCATTTGACTCCCCCAGACATGCTGGCTGCCGGTATGAGAGGAGACCGTTGTAGCTGAAGGTTCTTCAGCTCAGAGAAGGTAGACCTGCTTCCTGTCTGGGGAGACTGAGTGGGCAGGGGGTTCTCACTCTGGAGGGAGTGCAGGGAGCAAGGGCTTCGGCCATCACCCTTGGTTCTGTAGCCTTTTATGAATCTCCGTATACATTCAGAGTGACAGCAGAATAGAACAGGACCCTGGCCAAGTGAATGATGGTGCCCCTCCCCCTCTTCCCACTCCCTCTGCACAATTTGGGGGGATGCTTGGGGGGTGAAATTCATCTTGATTGTTAGGGGATGGAAAGACGGCTCTGCAGGTAAGAGCATTTGCAAGTTTGGTCCAAGTCAGGCAGTTTTTAACTGCCTTACAGTTCCCGCTCCAGAGGATATGCTGCCCTCTTCTGGCTTCCACAGACACTGCACTCATATCTGCACATACCCACACACACACACACACACACACACACACACACACAGAGAGAGAGAGAGAGAGAGAGAGAGAGAGAGAGAGAATTTTTGTAAAAATTAAAATTATTTATTTCATTTTATGTATGAGTGTTTTGCCTGTGTGTATGTATGTGTACTACATGTGTGCCTGGTGCCCGAGGAGGACAGAAGAGGGCTACCCCAGAACTGGGGTTACAGATTGCCGTAAACTTTAGTATGGTCACTGGCACCTAAACTCAGATCCTCTGTGAGAAAGTGTCCTTTACTGCTCATCCATCTCTCCATCCCCCACATGATTTAAAAAATAGAAGAAAACGTACTCTTTAAATCTTGGTTATCTGGGGTTTTTAAGGTGCACTTAGATTAGTGGGACTCACTCTGGGTGTGTCTGTGAAGGCCTCTGACCGGATGAAGATTATTTTATAGAGAGGAATGCTAGACGACATGGGTTTAGGAGAAAGCACCAAGATGAACTCCTCTTCAAGGGAAGAGATGTATTCCTGTCAGAGATGGTCTAGTGAGGGCCCGAAGAGAAAGTCTTCAGTCTCAACAGAAAAAGCCTGGTGTCCATCCTTGAAGGTTTCCTCGCACAGCCTGGAAGCAGGCTTAGTTAATATATGCTCTAGTAGTAGTCCACAGTGCCTGCCTGAGGTCAGGTTGTCTCCAGTGTCAAGGGAGCAGAGGGAGGGAGAGGGTGTGGCTTCTTGTAGTGAGTGATCCGTTCACTTTCCAAAGAAACCCTTGGAGAGCGAGAGGATTCCAGAAGGTGTGGCTGGATACTTTGAAGCCCTCCAGAACACCACCACCAGGGTTTGGGACCCAACAGTGATGAAACTGATACATGGACAGTTTGAGGGAAGACAAAAGTAGGGGCGGGGCCTCTATACAGAAAGTCAAATACTGGGGGTGAGAGGGGTGTCCCTGGGGCCGACTCTCAACTCTGGCCTCTTCCTGTGCCCCATCTCTCTGCTTCCTTCTCTCCCTGAGCCCACCAGCCTCTTCCACACACTCCTGCTACCTCGAGTTCTGCTTCACAACAGGCACAGAAGCACAGAGCCATGTGACAATGGACAGAGCTCTCTGGAATAAAACCCTTCCTCCATTAAGTTGCTTTTCTCAGGTCCTTGGTCACAATAACGCAGATGTAACTAATGTGACTAGATACAAGATTTTCTTTTAATTTTTATATGTTTTTATATGTGTGGGTGTTGGTTTGTTTGTTGTTGGTTTTTTGTTTGTTTGTTTGTTTGTTTTGCCTGTATGTAAGTCTGTGTAGCACATGGTGTATAGTGCCAATAGAGGCCATAAGAGGACATCTGATCCCTGGAAACTTGAGTTATGGGTGGTTGTGAGCCACCATGTGAATGCTAGGGCCCAAGTCCTGAGTTTCTCTGCAAGCGCAGCCAGTGCACCAACCATTGAGCAATCTGTCCAGCCCCAGGTGTAAGGCTTTATCTGAGGCCCAGTCATTCTTCCCCCAGTCCCAGCCCTTGTAGATGTCAGGTAAACCAGCAACACTGAATTTGCTCTCTGCCTCTAGGAAATGGAGAACAGGGGAAGCCTTACCCCATGACCGATGCCGAGAGAGTGGACCAGGCATACCGGGAAAACGGATTTAACATCTACGTCAGTGATAAAATCTCCCTGAATCGCTCTCTCCCCGATATCCGGCACCCAAAGTGAGTGTCACGTCTCTCATCCTCTGCTGTCTAAGGATTTTGCCCAATGCTCTGGGTTGTGAATTCGTTAAAACAAACAAGCGTTCGCATGAGGTGCTGGCCTGCTGGCTGCCAGGTGGGACAGAGCCCCTGCAGGAGCTTGAGCAGTCTGACCCTCTGCAGCCTGGGAATGGTGAGCCAGTGTGATCCTTCTCTCAGAGTAGGAGCCAGTTCTCCAAGTGTCTGCAGGACAGTGACATTGGTTCACCTGGGAATTTGTTATACGTGCAAGAGTGAGTGAGGGGCACGTGTGTCACACATACATGTGGAGATCAAAGGACAACCCTCTGGTGTAGGTCCTTGCTTTCTGCTTTGTTTGAGACAGGGCCTGATTGCTATTCACTGTGTATAGGGCAGGCTAGCTGCTGCCAGCTCTTAGAAATTCTCCCCTCCTCCCATCTCACGGGAAGAGTGCTGAGACGACAGACACACCCGTGTCCAGCTTTCCTGTGGGTTCTAGGAATTCAAACCCAGGTCATCTGGTTTGCTCAGCAATCAGTTCACCCCCTGGACTCTCTCCAGCCCACTCCTGTGCCTCCACTCAGATTAACTGTCCCGAAGCACTGAAGGCCGTCAGCCAACAGTGTCCTCAGAAGCCCTGAAGGTGACTCTGATGCAAGCAGGGGGTAGAATAGGAAACCACATCGTTGGGAAGTCTCTCTTGGAAGACAGGCTGTTCCCTAGGACTAGACCCTTTGCATCAAACTCTTGCCCGGGGGAGGCAGAAGAGGGACCCGGGGAGCTTGCCTGTAGGACTTACTGTTTCATGCTCTAGAATCTTCTGCTGACATAGGAGAGTGTTGTTCACCCACACTAGTGTTGCTGGGTTCCGATCAGTGACTGCCACTGAGCATTACCAGACCAAACCTGTGCCTGACACCAGGAGCACCAGTTATCACAACTGTAAAAATCTGAGACCCACTGTCCCGACCTCCCACCACTGTGAGCTCCCAGGAGGCAGCATCAGGACTCCTCATCTCCCACTGTTCTATGGGGGGCCTTCAGCTCTCCGTCCTCCCCATAGCAGGGATGGCAGGCCTCTGTCCACAGCTCAGGGGACTCGCTAACTGCTACCCTGGCATAAGGAGGAAGTAGATTACATGAGGGAAATTTTTTTATGATTATAGAGTAAGTAAATCCTCGACTGAATACTCCAGAGTTGGAAAAGGATTTGCTTTTTTTTTTTTTTAATTTCGTGTGTGTGTGTGTGTGTGTGTGTGTGTGTGTGTGTGTGTGTGTGTGTGTGTGTGTGAGATGGTGCATATGCTACAACATGCCTGTGAAGGTCAGAGGACAGTTGACAGGAGTCACTTTTCTCCTTCTACCATGTAGGTTCCTGGGATCGAACTCAGTCTTGGTAGCAATTGTCTTACCTGTTAAGCCATCTCTACAGGTTTTCATTCTTATTTTGTGTATTTTTTTTTCTTCACATTAAGAATGTTGCCCTGGAGCTGGAGAGGTGGCTCAGCGGTTAAAAGCACTGACTTCTCTTCCAGACGTCCTGAGTCCAATTCCCAGCAACCACATAGTGGCTCGCAACCATCTGTAATGGGAACTGATACCCTCTTCTGGCTACAGTGTACTCCTATACATCAAATAAGTCTTTTAAAAAAAAAATGTTGCCCTGAAATGTGTCCCCAGCTTGAGAAGGGGATCTGAGCTTAGGAGGCTTCTGTTAGCAGCCTGTCCACCCAACTCTAGCCTCCTGCTTACTAATGTTGGGTATGTCTAACACCTGCTTTTGCAGTCACCAAGGGTGGAAGCTGAGTTTCCAGCAGCGAATAGACAGACACCTTGAGGACCTCCTCTCTCCCTAGAGGGAGACTTTCCTTCCGTTTGTCAGTGGGAGCACATGAGTAAATTTATTTCTTTTAGCTTAAACAACTTCTCAGGCAGGAACTAGGGTTCCTCTTTTCCTTTTAACCCTTCAAACTGAATGTTGGCAGCAGCACCCCAAGAGCAGGACAGAGGTGCTTATGCCAGTCACCTTTATTCGCACCAGAAGACACCCTGGAGACACACACCCACAGAGAATAGGAGCTGGGCACTATGGCCCCAGCTTGCTGGGCTAGCATGTGGGAGGCAGCCAGCTGGCTCTGAGCAGGCCTGCCCTCTGCACCTCCAGCCAAGTTATCGTGAACACGGACTGGCTGGTGGGCTGGCCCACTTTCCCTACGTGCTGGGGAACCCAGCCTGGCTACTTGGCAACCAAACAGAGAGGCTCTTCAGGACCCATGGCGGGTGACATAAGAGACATTGAGACCTTGACTGCAGAAGTGAGTAGGATCTGTAGGCTCCCCTGGGTGCTTGCCGTTGGATGGTCAGTTTCCTGGTGCTAAGCTAATCACAATGGGGGTGACAGCAGCCTGCAGCCACAACCTGCATCCCGAACACTGAACTTCAGGAGGGAGTAGGTGTGAATGGAGTCTCTCCCCTACCACATCCCCACTCCCATGTCCTCGTTTGATTTTTCCTTTTGTGTTAACGTGGTTAATTTATGATATGTACTGGATTTCCTCAAAAGAATGTATGGATTATCGTAATAGGCCAGATTCTCTGGAGCCTCTCTACAACGCCGGCAGGTTACAGAGTTCAAGTGAAAAGTGAAAGGGAAGGTAAAGCTTGTTACCTCTGACAGTCGTATTACACGCGGTGATAAAATGAAATGGCCTGGAGAGAGGGCTCAGTTGATAAAGTGTGCTTGCAGCACAAGTACGAAGACCTGAGTTCAGATCCCCAGTACCCACAGAAGAGCCAGGTGTGGTGGCACACGCCTCAACTGCTAGCCTAGGGGTGGGAGATCAGGTGGATCCCCAGAGTGCCCAGAGGGGACTCGAGCTGCCTGCAGATGGTCACTCATCGGGTTCGTCTTCAGCATGAGTCTTGGCAGGAAAAGAGTTAGCCAGCGAGACTGGAGAAACGCTACCAAAGGCTGATGGCTGTGCCTCTACCCACCGTTCAGGCTGGGAGAGCTCAGAATTGAAACCTCATGAGGAGGCGGGTGTAGTGCCAGGTTGCGTTTATTTACCTCTGTGGGAACTCTTTAGCCCTCTGGACCAGGCTTGAAAATCATGGTAAATTAGGAACTGGAACAATAGAAGCATTTTCAAGTTAATGTAACGCAATGCAAAGCTCAAGGGTGCAGATGGACAGACACTGGCCTGTGAATGCTGATAGCCAGCCAAATATTAGGAGTGCAGAGTAGCAGGGCAGCTGGCCTGTGACAATGAGAACAGTCATCAGTCAGAACCTCCTGGGGTTGATACAGATGTGGCCTTAGCCTGCTAAGCTATGTTCTGTTTATAAAGTTAGGTAGAGACATAGACAATGTAGAAAGACTCGGACTCTTTACTCTGTGTGTGTGTATGTGTGTGTGTGTGTGTGTGTGTGTGTGTGTGTGTGTGTGTGTTATGCCTATGAGTGTTGTGTTTGCATATATGTGTATACACCCCATGCGTGCGTGACTGATATGGTGTCCTCATCAGATCCCTCGGAACTGCAGTTACAGATGGTTATGAGCTGTCACGTGGGTTCTGGGAACCAAATCTTCTGTAAGAGGAGTGAGTGCTCTTAACCAGTGAGCCATCTCTCCAGCTCCCAAACTCCAGAACTAAAGCCAACTGCTTCTGAGAGGAGGTATGCGTAGACTAATGATGGATTAGCTATCGTGGGGGGGAAATGTTAGCAAACTCGAAGGCATAGCAAAACAAACCACCCAGAATAAAACATAAATGTTTTGAGAAGTGAAAAGAAGTCTGGAACCATTATGATCCAGTCCATCTAAAATGCACATAATTGGGATCTGTGGCAAAGAAAAGGAAGATCTCGGCTTGGACCTCTCCAAATTGGGCGGCGACTGTAAAGCTACATTCAGGGAGCCCAGAAAGGAGGCTGGGAAGATGGCTCGGTGGGTAAAGCACATGAGGACCTGAGTTCAGATTCCAAGAGCTAAAGCAAGACATGGTGGTGGGTGTGTCTGCCACCTCAACACTCCCACGACAAGATGGAGACAGAGAGGAGAGGACAAGAGGGATTCTGGAAGCTTTGTGGGTCAGTTAGCATGGACAGCAGCATCTTTCTCAAACAAGATGGAAGGTAAGGGTGGACACACCCAGGGTGCATTGTGGTGTGGCACACATATGCCCACATGCACACGCACAAATAAATGCACACAGACGCAAGCACACACACACACGCACGCATATAAAGAATGAATAATTGTCGGCAGCCACAAGGTGGGAGCAAGGGACCATTCTGGGACAGCAAAGGAGGTGCAAGAGTGACTTGTGTTAGCCGGGAGCAGCAGAGGAGCCAGGGCTGGTCTCAGGATACCATGAAGGAGGAGGCAGCAGGGTCTACCTGGGAGCTGCCTGGAGGCGAGTGAAAGAGCAGTTGAGGACGGTGTCAGTGTCTGGCCTGAGCAGCTGAGGGGATGGAATCGCAGTTCACAGGCAGGGAGGGAGTGATCCTGGAAAGAGCAGGATTTGGTGAGGCATCTATGGTGGGAACAATGCCCACAGGGCAGTGAGCCCTGGTGTCAAAATTGGAAATGGGATTTTTGAGTGGCTGTGTTCAGACTGTAGTTTTAGTTTACCATCCTTGAAGGGCAAAAGACAGCAGAGGCTCGGCAGGATCCTAAGTGTAAAACTGACCGGCTGTTGTCAGGTTACGTGGATCCTGTGCTGGTTAGGTTTAACCGGCAACGTGATATAACCTAGAGTTGCCTGAAAGCAGCCTCAGTTGGGGTGAATCGTCTGGAACACCTCTTGGGGTCGGGGGGTGTCTTGAGGTAGGAAGATCTTGCTACTGTGGGAAGTGCGGTTCCCTGGTTTGGGGTTCTGAATGGTGACGTAAGGGTGGAGAACGCTAGCTGGGAGCAAGCAGACAGCACAAGTGCATCATTCACTTCTGCTCCCGACTATAGATGTGATGTGGCAAGATGCTTTCAGTTACTGCCTCAGTTTCCCCTCAATGGTAGATGGTATCCAGCCTGGAAGGATAAACCATGTAGACCAGTGGTTCTCCACCTGTGGGTCGTGACCCCTTTTGGGGGGAGCCCTATCAGACACTTACATCCTGACTCCTAGCAGTAGCAGAATTACACTTATAAAGTAGCAATGAAATGGTTTTGTGGTTGGGACTCACCCCAACGTGAGGAGGTGAGCACCCCAATGTGCTAAGAGGTCACAGCATGAGGAAGGTTGAGAGCCACTGACCTAGATCCTCTCCTTCCGAAGGCTGTTTCTGGTCAAGGCGTTTCATCTCCATGACAAAAAAATGGGTCTAGAATAGTTCGCCTTCAGGGTTCAGAGATCGGCAAGAGCCCCACCTTCCAGGTTCAGAGGTCAACAAGAGCCCCACTCACCACCTCCACACCCACCATCGCTTCTGCAGACTAGCGACAGGCTTAGAAGACACAGCGCTGGTTTAGCAGTCTCCATCCTTTCTCATCTTGATTTATGACGTAAAGTAAGCCTGGTGGATACCTTTAAAATGGAGTGGCCCAGAAGTACCCAGGATGTGGAATTCTGGCTGCCAGCAGGGATGTGACGGTTACAGAGGCAGCTATGGGCGGAGAGCCCTTGTGGGTGGGGAGGTCTGTGCACTGGGAAAGGAAGTCCAGGTCTCTCTCCAGCACCTCTGCTTTCTCGGGAGATGCATCAGCTCTCCTCTAAAAATCAAACGATTTCCTTCTGAACCATGGGGTGTTTTTTAAGATAGCAGTTATTGATCCACTGGACCCAATATCAAGATTTAAAGGTTTACGAGCCTTGAAGTAAAATGGCAGCCAATAAAATTTCTCCAATTGACTTCCCCCCACCCCCTCCGTTTTTAAGCCAGATTTCAGCAGGCTCAGGCCTTAGGTTGGAAACTGTGGAGATTGGCTGCCTGTCAGCTAAAACTCAACACAGGCGTGTATCACCCACAACACATGCTGCCCAAATCCACCCATAGCCACACCAGCTGAGGGGTGGTCTGTGCGTCTGAGTTTGGATTTTTCACTGTTGCTCTATTGTTCTTACACACAGAGACATTTTCTAAATCTCCTAGAAATAGATGCTGCATTCATCTTTAATAAAAGCTTCCATTTATCATGTGTTTCTATTTGTTGGTGTGGTAGGCTCTGGGGTGGGGCACTTCCCAGTTACAATGTGGTTCCAGCCCCTTCGGCATGATTTCATGGAGGTCTCCCACTGCACGATCTGGGCTGACTCTTAAGGGTGCTCTTGACTAAAGTCAACACAGCTAGAAGATGGCAGGTCAAAGCACATGACCTCTACCACTGCATCCTCGTATAGATAGAGGCCCACATCTCACAGAGAGGGGGAAGGGATCGTAGTAGTTTGCTTGTTAATAACTGAATGTGCTTGGAGCAGGTTTTACTAGAAAGTCCATCAAGCATGGCCAACACAGGCTCCATACTCCACGAACTTCATACTCCATGTTGGAGATGACACACACCTATCCAGGAAGAGGCAGTTGAAATCCAGTTGAACTGGTTAAAGATGAGTGGAATTTTTAGTAATGTTGGTCTTGAAAGAGTTAAAAGAAGAAGAGAACCACAAAGGAAAGGCAAAGGTGTCTAGAATCCCCTAAAAGATTCTCAATTGATCATCTGTCTTCATCAGGTTGGTCTGTTGACAGGCCTTGATTGATAATTGATGTAGGAGGGTCCAGCCCACTGTGGGCAGCACCATTCCTTAGGCAAGTGGTCCAGAGCATGAACCTGTGAGCTAGTCAGCAAGCAACATTCCTCCAAGATTTGTGCATAAATTTCCTGTTCGGACAACCCTCAGTGATGGACTGTGACCCCGAAGTGTTAACTAAAATAAAACCTATCCTCCTGTAAGTTGCCTTTGGTTGTGGTGTTTATCGTGGCAGTGGAGTGAAAGGAGAGCATCACCTCTCTCCTTTGTATCGGGGAAGCACTGTGACAAGCTAAGCAGCTTAGTTTAGGAACAGAACAGAGCGCCCTCCTTGTGGCAAGTTCTCCACATTTGGCTTGGGATGGAGGTTGGGGAACCAGCAGTCTCCCATCCCCACGCACTCAAGATACCCAGTTCTGCCCAAGCAGTTGCACAAACCATTTGGTCTTTGCTTATAGTGTACATAGACACGTGTGAGTTTAGTGCTTGTTTTGATTTTACAACAATGCTGTTGGACTGTTCTACAAGGAGCTTCTTTCATTGTATGTGTTATGCTCACGTTTGTCAGCGTAAACTGCTTCCATAACTGTGTGATACTCCTCAGGAATGATCCTCTCCGTTGTAGAAAGGTGAGCCAAACTGGTACTTTCCAGTTCTTTGCTTCTGGGGACACGTGGCAGAACCTTCTG
This sequence comes from Rattus rattus, assembly GCF_011064425.1. Lineage (NCBI taxonomy): Eukaryota > Metazoa > Chordata > Mammalia > Rodentia > Muridae > Rattus > Rattus rattus. Next base: position 40,501,602 of record NC_046162.1, on the reverse strand, counting down.
GACCCTGTAACTCTTTCCAGCTTCCCTTTCATGAACTGAGCGTCTTAGGGTAAAGTCCATTTTGTCCTAGCAGCTAGCTGTCAGCTATCGCCTACCCGTCTGCCACGATGCCCCTTAAGGCTGGGCAAAGGCTGGAGGATCATTGTGAACTTTAAGACAGCTTTTGACTAACTAGCAAAAACCTGTCCCAAAAAAAAAGAAAAGAAAAAGAAACAATGGTTTATGACCAGAGCAAAGAAGTTTCAAGAATGTAGGATCATACAGGTTTAAAAAAATAAACCATAAACCAAGTCTGGTTGAGACTGCCTGCATCTGAACTCAGGGGCGAGTCAGGAATGTGAATCTAAGCAGTGCTGCCTGATAGGGCTGAGGCCATGACTAAGTGGCAGTAAACTTCGTTCCTCTGGCTGCCTGGAGCAGGTGTGTGTGGCTGGCTCTCAACAATTCGTCGTCTGTGAATGGAGACCGGCTGCATAAAGAACTTAGCTTTGGCTCTTTTGTCCCACACACCTTCCCGCTCCTGATTCCAGCCAGCTGTGAGCGGCTGGCTGCTGTTTCCGTCTTGTTTGGTTCTGACACTAGGTTTCCGCATAGCTAGAGTTGGCCTTGGACTCCAAGCAGACACCCTCCCCCTCTCCCACCCCATCAGCACCCGGGCTTTCAGGGCTGGAGGACAGCTGCACACCACTCATTCCACTCCAGTCAGGTACATCAAAGAGAAAGCTGTCCCATCCCCAGACAGAGAGAAGGGCTGGGGGTGCCGGCTTAGGAAGGAGGCTGAACACCGGTGTGTGGCCACAGAGCGTGGGCTGGCTGAACACTAGGCACGCAATTCCTTCAGTTCTCACCGCTCTGGACTGTGGCTGTCATGTTTAAGTGGGTTCCCTGATATGGTGGACTGTACCCTGGAATTGTGACCAGAAGAAGCACCCCTTTCCTCTTAAGTTTCTTTTGTCAAGGTATTTTGTCATCACAATAGAAACGAAACTCAGACAGGGTCACACAAGAACAATCTGCCAGATTTGTCCCTTGGCCAGAGTTTTGTGGGTCCCTGAGGCTGGGGACGTGGGGATCCAAGCATCACCTCTTAGGAGATGGCCTTATGCTGGGGTGTGGGGACTTGAGGAACCACCAGCCACACAGTGAATGATAGGGTCCCTCCTGAAGGCCTAAGAGGCCAGCTTATAGCTAAGGAGCCAAGGGGAACACCCTGGCGATGTGCCCACATCCCAGGCGTGCTCTCTCACCCTCGCTCTTCCCTCAGGCTCCTTTCTTGTTTCTGGAGCCTGCCCCACCACCCCACAAGCTGTCCCCCAGTGCACAGGTACCGAGACAGGACTGTCTCCTTGCAGGGCTTCAAACTCAGTGGTGTCACTGCACACTGCCCTGTCAGTGGGACGCTTAAGTGGCTGCCTCCATTCCTCGGTTCTCAGGCCTTCCTTCACGCTGGGATGACACGCCCTCACGTTCTGCCCTGGGGATCGCATCAGAGTTTAGATAGGAAAGTGATCCACAGGTGTCAGCCCATCATGGAGCTCCAGCTCCCTCCTCGGACCCCTTCCTTTCCTCTCCCGCCTCTTCCTCTCTCCACCTCCTCCTTCCACTCCCCTCTTCCTCCCCTAACCTACTGGTACTGTCACCTCCTTACATGAGCCTCCCTCCAGCATCCTCAAGTCACCATCCCCACTGTCCTCAGGATCCCAGGAAACCTTTCTGCAGGGCGTTGTGAGTTTGAATATTTAACACAGTGACCCTTGAACTTGAGTGGGCATCAGAGTCTTCCAATCTGTTAAAAATAAACCGCTAGGGACCACCCTGAGAGGCTCTTAGGCAGGCGGTCTGGGATGGGCCAGAGTTAGTGTTCCAGCGCGCTCCCGGCTGTACTGAGGCTGCTGGTCCAGGCAGGACGATGCCTTCAGAGCAACTGTCTTCTCTGCTCCCCTTTGCTTCCTTTTCCCTTCCCTCTTCCCGTCCATCTCTCCTGAAGCAAAACAGAGTTTATTATAAAGCAAATAGATTAGCTTTCCTTCTGCATAATAATCTTAAGCGGAGCGAGCTGACTTAGATATTGTTCTCCAGAACTGGACTCACCCACTTCTTTAAAAACCTAAAATGGGCTGAGAAGGCTGTCACAGCCGGCGAGGGCACTTGCAGTGGAAGTGTGAGGACTTGAGTCTGACTCTCCAGCGCCTGTGTACAAAGATGGGCGTGGCTGCATGCCTGTAACCTGGGCAACTGGAGCCAGAGGCTCAACAGACTAAGAATATAAGAACCCCTCGGTAAATGACACCGATGGGAAAGGAAACGGACATTACATTCAAGGATAAAAAGGTCCGTGTGTCGTCCCCCCAACCCATCCCAAGATCACGTCACCCAATATTGCTTTACAAACTCCAGCCAGGACAGTCAGACAAGATGGATCAAGATGGATGGGTGGATGGATAGATAGATAGATAGATAGATAGATAGATAGATAGATAGATAGATAGATAGATAGATAGGTAGATGGTTGCAGGTAGGCAGGTAGAGATAGATGGCTTCTGGGTTGGAAACTAAGTAAAATTATCTATTTGTAAATGATGTTTTGTGTGTGTGTGTGTGTGTGTGTGTGTGTGTACACAGAATATTCTGAGGAATCCACAGTGGGCAGCGTGCCCCATAACACATAAGCAGGACCTGCTCTGAAGTGGAGGCAAAGATATCTCATTTAATTAAGTAAAGCTTCTACGTCAGCTTCCAGGCACCAAATGGAGGGGACAGAGATGTCCTGCATAAAGAGATACAAATAACCAGATGCAGACCACCGCAAATCCTGGAACAAACATGACCCGATGTCTTCAGCACACAAATTATAAGGAAAAGATGGGCAATTCGTGAGACGCAGGAGACGTGTCCACAGTGTATAGATTTGGTTTTGATCTTCATTCACACCAGCCAACTGTAGGAGAACGTAAGACCAGGGAAACTTGGGCACCAACTAAGTATCCGACCCTCTTTTTAGTTGTTTTTTGTTTTGTTTTGTTTTTGAGACAGGATCTCACTGTAGTGACTGTCTTCACTGTCCTGGAACTGACTCTATAACCCACACCCAGTGCTAGGATTAAAGGCACACTCAGCTTCTCCTGGGACAGCCAGCTGGGACAAGCAAGCCTCTGTAGAGCAGCACTCTGTTTTCCTCTGATGACCTAGGACCTGTTGATGACCTGGTCACACCCTTGCTATTGCTGTCGCACATCTGGGTAAAGGACCAAGCTGCTGTTCTCTTAGGCCTGACCATGTCCCCTTCATGAACCCTCTTAAACTTCTAGGGTTAAAGAACCTTTGAAGGATTCCTTCATAAATGCTTGTCTTTTCTGTCCCCGTGTCTCTGTTACTTTCTAAACTTGGTGAGCCAGCACCATGGGGAAACCTACCCCACCCCCACTGTCACCGGCCATTCCTGGTGATGGTGCAGCAGGTTAACTTTGGCAATGTGTATACGTTATCTCTTTTTGCTTTTTTGTACGTAAAGTTGGGACTATAAGATTTGTTTTGAGTTTTATAACTTTGTAGCCTTTTAGATAAGGTTGTGTTTGTACTTGTGTAGAGTGAAAGGACCGTGTTGAACAAACCTAGGATTAGAATGCAAATTGGAGGGGGGAAAAAGGCAAACTGGACTTCTCCTGACCCTATCCAAACTTCTGATCATAATTCTGGTGACCAGATCCCTTCCTTGAGCCCAGAAGAGTCACTTCATTTCAACAAAGGCACCCAACTCGGGAAACTTCTAGAGTCATCAGGAGTCAGAGTCTTGTGTTCGTGCGTGTGTTCATGCATGTGTGCATGTGTTCCTGCATGCATACATGCATATCTGTGAACCTGACTTCATACTAGGACAGGGATCATTTGCAAAGGGCCTACTCTGCTAGCAGTGGAAATAGGACACCATGGGACCAAGGAGAACAAAGTCCTGCAGCGGCTGAGCTCTCTCCACCTCTCTCCCACCCTAACGTCTGGAAAGGACAGGGGACTCCCATGTAGCCTGAAGCTGCGTCTGCGTTCCTGCCAGTGTGAGATCTGAATGGTGACTGTGTCTTCTCTCCTCTGTGTCTCCCTCCAGCTGCAACAGCAAGCTCTACCTGGAGACGCTTCCCAACACCAGCATCATCATCCCTTTCCACAACGAGGGCTGGTCCTCACTGCTGCGCACCGTTCACAGCGTGCTCAACCGCTCGCCCCCAGAACTTGTGGCGGAGATCGTGTTGGTCGATGACTTCAGTGACCGAGGTAAGCCTCTCCCACCCAGGCTCTGCCTTCTGAGCTCCGTGCTTACAAAGGGGCGCTGCCCAGAAAGCGGTTCTCGAGCAGTGTGGTCTATGATCCCCTACTTACACAGACTACTATGAAGATCTTACGTATGATCTCCCTTCCCGCTCACAACATCCCAGCAACAGATCCTGTTCTAATCCCCTCTTACAGGTTTGGAGATGTCGTGAACAGAAAACTAGATGAGTAATAGAGGTGAAAAGTCACAGATCCACTCACTTTCCTGCCTACCTGTTTACAGGGCTGGTTACTTCTCATATCTGGGGGCTGATTAAGTTTGCTTTCCATTGCTGTGATAAACACCATGACCCAAAGCAACTTGGGGGAGGGAAATGTGTACTTTTATGGTCACAGTTCATCATTGAAGAAAGTCAAGTCAGGAGATTAAGCCAGAACGGAAGCAGAAGCCGTGGAGGAATGCTGCTTACCGGCTTGGTCCTAGCTTCTGCTTAGCCAGCTTTCTTCCAAAACCCTGGCCTACTGCCTAGGGATAGCGCCACCCACAGTGGGCCAGTCCTGCTCTATCAAATAACAATGAAGACAATACCCTATAGACATACAGAGTAGTCTGATCAAGCAGGACATTCTGGGTAAAAGGCACTGCTTCCGTCCTGTCAAGCTTCGTCTTCTCTTTTCTAGAAGTTTGTCCAGAACCTTGTGGCCAGAGGTTCTGGGATCTGGTCCTTCTGTCAGTGTGGGAAGCCATGAGGTTTTGTGTCTGTTATAGAGGCAGAAGGATGGAGGTGTCAAATAAGTTCGGCAAGTCAGCCTGCGGGTAGCATTTACCACAGCAGCACCAAGCAGTGTCTGTGCGCAACTAACCTTGTGACCGTGTCAATGTGCAGAACCTCTTGCCTGTGCATCTCGCCTGGAGGTTGAGGAAACGCACAGGTGCAGCCAGGATGACATCCAAGACAGACTGCCTTACAGCTCACAGCCTCTCACTTCTCGGGCATCCAGTAAGGTCTGGGAACCTGAGACGGCAGTAGGAAGCCTTCCTTGTCTTGCACCTAACCGGTTTTTAGCTGCAAGCCCAGAAGTAGCTAGCCTCTGATCTCACCCCTGACTCCCACTTGCTCTGTGACCATAGCCCCAGGTACCTGACCCCTCTGTGCTTCAGCTCTTTCATGTGTGAAAAGGAATAGTTAAGAGCCACTTCCTTTTAGGAACCCTGATTATTAAATGAATTACTAGACACTAGACTGTAGACTGTAAGGCACTTGGGGCAGTGCCTCTCACAGGGACAGAAAATATAAGCCTGCTGGCTGTTCTAACTGCATCTGGCAGATTGGTGACTGGTTTGTGGTGGACAAGCCTTTGTCCTCGCTCTCCTGCTCTCCTCCTCGCAGCCTCCTGTCCCAGCCTCCTCCTACCTTGGCTTTACAACCCTCAAGTCAGAGAATCCCATTAGACAACATGAAGGTATCTGTGGCCCGAGGGAGCACGTGACAAACGGTGCAAATGGTCTTCTCCACACACTTACTCCAAGGTCTCTCCACTCTTAGAGTCCCCAGCTTGTCCACCTGCAACAGCAGAGTCAACAGACCCCCATCTCTCTCAGGGCCTGCCCTAGGCTGTTCCTCTTACAGCGGCTCCTTCCCAGCTGTGCGCAACGACTACACTGCTGGAGCATCCTGGGAAATTACACAGCTGGGCTTTCTGTGACCTGTTCACACACTCCTCTGTTCCACCGCCTCCCTACTCTTGAACAGTATCTTTCCCGAGGAGCTCAGCTGTGACTGCGTGAGTGGATAAGTGGTGCCATTGCCTCGTCTTTGGATTAACTGTGAGCTGCATGGAGTGTCGATAGGCTGAGGTGACAGCCATGGGGTATCTTCTGCACGATAAGACTTCCGCCACACAGATAGGGAAACAGAGGCTGAACGGCTGCTGTTGGGTAGCACACCCCCCTCACTCGTTTAAGATGACATTTGGCATGGGTCTCGCCTGAGACTGGTTTCATAATTCTAAGAACCCCAGATCTATAGTAATGGCTGCTTGGTGTCACTGGGATGCATGCAGGCTTGCGGGTCCTCCTACCTCTTCCTCCTGTCGCTGTGACCACACACACTGGTTCGCAGGCCCCCCTCTCCATCCCTTGTGTCGCTGTGACCGCACGCACTGACTTGCAGGCTCTTTTCACCTCTAGATGATCTCCCGAGCACTTTCCCTCACACTCAGCATAGAGGACTGCTAAGATTCAAGCACTTCTGGAATAGCAATTAGTCTGTAATGAAAGAAATCTATAAACCCTCAGGGAATGTCTGGCAAAAACACAGGGTGTAAGAATCGATGTATTTATGGGACGTTTTGTGCATCTTTAAGGAAGCAAAAGCTAGGTTTTATGAATCAAGCACTATATAAACGACGTCCTGGGAAAGAAAGGAATCGGGTGAATCTCTTCAGATTGCATCTGAAGCATCAAGAGCTCCGGTGTGTGGGAAAGGATTGTTTCCGTAGTGGAAAACAGCTGCATTATATTTTCAGAAAGTGAGTGACACTTCCACTGAGGCGATGAGCCGTCTGCATTTTTAAAAACTGCACAGCAGGGGCATTCAGCTGTGCCTTTTCTCTTGCTTTTCCTGGGCCGACTTAAGCCTTCTCCAGGAGCACGTGTGAAGCCAGTGGATAGTCTCAGATACCATTTGTTTTAGTTTCATTTCTGTTGCTACGGTAAGACACCCTGACAGAACGCTTCTTAGGAGCAAAAGGGTTTATTTGAACTCGTAAGCCCATCACTGCAGAGAAGTGACAGTGGCGAGAACTTGCGACATCTGGTCACATGGCACCCATAGTCAAGAGCAGAGGGCGGTGAATGCATGTGTGCCCGTTTGCTTGCTTGTGCTCAGCTTGACTTTTTTTCCCCCACTCTTAGACAGTAAAGGACCCACTGCTTAGGGAGTGGCGCCACCCATGGTAGGCTAGGGTCTTCTCCCATCAATTAACTTGAGTAGGACATTTCCCCCTAGACATCTCCACAGGCTAATTCAATGTAGGCAGTCCCTCACTGAAGATCTCTTCTCGGGATTCTCTGTTGTGTCTTGTTGACAGTTTCAATGTTTTTTAATCATATTTTATTTTGCATGTATGCTCATGGATATGAGTTTGGGCACAGGACCACTTGTGGGAGTTACTTCTCTTCTTCTACCATGTAGGCCCCAGGGACCAAACTCAGGTTGTCAGATTTTTTCGTTGCAAGCATGCTAAGCCATCTCACCGTCCCAAGTTATAATTAAAGCTGACTAACACCAAATTTCTCAGCCTCAAATTAACAAATTTTATGACCATGTAATTTTTACATCGTTCCAGAGAACAAAGGGTCAGGTATGTGGTGAGGTCCGTGGTGTTAACATTGGCTCCCATAAAGAATTAAAGGTGTGTTCTGCTTAGCCTTGGGAAGCCTGCACACTGAGTTCCTTCCAGAACATTTTTTGATCCCACAGTGATTTTTAAAAATTAACTGTATCCATTTGCTTCATTTCTTAGGGATGCACACATTACGTGCGAGTGAGTAGGAACTCTAGAATAGTCGCTAACGTCTTCCTGTCTGCTGCTGGCTCTCCTCGTCCGAGCCTACTGGTCATAAGGGGATTTCCTGGGCTTTGTAAACAGCTGCAGTGAGGGGAACGCAGCAGGAGAGTGGGAAGCTCTGCTCTCTGCCAAGCCTGCTCTGATAGATTCGTTCATACGGGCTGTCAGAATGCATGACAGAATGTTCTCTGTCTGAACTGCCCACTAGCCTCTCTTCAGGAATTCCAGGTAACACCGCTGTGCCTCACAGTCACCAGCCCTGACCTTTCCCAGCCAACATACTGCACCTGGTCTGGGACAGCCCTGTGACACACAAGTTAGGGAGATTGACCCTTGAGCAGTCCTTCCTGAGAAGAGGCCATTGCAAGATGCTCTTTGTAGTGGACACTAGATCCCATCCTGTTCCCCCTTAGGCTTTGGGAACCAGAAAGTGGAAGGTGGGGTATGGTAGCTCAGTGGGAGAGCATTTGCCCCTGTTCCCTCCTCTGTCTCTCTCCCTGTCTGCCTCTCTCTGTGTCTCTCTGTGTGTCTCTCTCTCTCTCTCTGTCTCTCTCTCTGTCTCTCTCTCTCTCTCTTTCTCTCTCTCTCTCTCTCTCTCTCTCACACACACACACACACACACACACAAGGTTGGGGGAGTTGGAGAATAAAACAGAGAGAAGCACATTCAGGTTAGTAAACCTGTCTCTTTCCCATCCTTCATTGAAGGCCAGCCTGCCTGTCTGCTCTAGGCCAACATACAGCATCCTGTCCCAGACCCTAGAGCACTTACCTTCTCTTCTTTTTTTTTTTTTTTTTTTTTTTTTTAGGCCAGAGCTGGGGACCCAACCAGGGCCTGTCCCTAGGCAAGCACTCTACCACTGAGCTAAATCCCCAACCCCTTACCTTCTCTTCTTGTATAAGCCTGTGGGAGTGGATTTGCTATCACTCCCACTTCCCCCTGTCATGGCTGAGTGAGGACTAAGTGACTTGATGCTCCAGGCCAACATTCAGTGAACAGCCGTTGTCAGTCTGTCACTATCACAACCAGGCTACGTTATTACTGATAACTGGAGCCATGGTTACCTAGACTCTCCCAGTGAGGGGCTAAGAGAAGGGCTCAGCCTAGAGAGCCCCAGCCTAGCCTCCCTAGTAAGAGGCTGGGAGAGTGGCTCAGTGTAGAAAGCCCCTGCCTAGAATCCCCCAATGAGGCGCTGGAAGATCGGCGCAATGATAGAAGGCCTTGCCTTAGCGTGTACCAAGTCCTTGGTCTGAAACATAAAGTAAGGCTCTCAGACTTACAGGAAACCCTGACTTGCAGGCACGCCAAGGCCACTGAGGGCACCTTGTAGCATATGTGGAGGGTGTGATCCTGGAAAGACACACACATCCATTGGTGGGGCAAGGGGAGGTTGGGTGTCAGCCTGCAGGCTCCTCAGACCTTGTTTTTCCAGGAAGCCTTGTTGTAAATCATCGCTTTCCCACATCAAGCCAGGATTTATGGTCCCACGTGTCATTTCAACCACCATTCATTAATCCCGAGATCTCACTTAAATTATTAAACCATCCTGTTCCGGTTGTGAGGGTTCTAATTATATCCTCAAGAGGCTGTCATTACCCAGATTGTCAGCTACACTCAACAGACACTAGTCTGTCCCATCCCCAGCGTCGTGTCTGTTGTCCCCATCCCCCACCCTCCATCCATCCCCGCAACCCCCACACCCCATCAGGACTCACCTGTGTTATAGGACTAGACCTAAGCCAAAGAGTCAGAAGGCAGCAAGCAGAAGTCCCCAAAGTTTGGTGTGCATGACATCATCTGGGAAACGTGTGCATTGCACAGATTCCCAGGCCACACCCTCTCCACCTGTCTGGGTGGAAGCAGGGAACTATCACAGCCATTGTTTCTGGGGATGCCAATAGGAGTAACCCTGGGAGCCAGAGCTAAGAAATTCAGCCTTGGATGTCAGGTCTGTTCAGACCTCTTGAGGAATGGCCGATGGGAAAACCCAAAAACAGGCACAGGAACTTTCTTAGTCACTGTTCCGCTGCTGTGGAGACGCCACGACCACGGCAGCTCTTATAAAGACAAGCGTGTAGTTTGGGGTTTGCATACAGTTTCAGAGGTTCATCATCGTGGCAGGGAGCACAGTGACACAAGGTGCTGGAGAAGCAGCTGAGAGCTACATCCTGATCCGCAGGCCAAGAAACAGACGCTGGCCTGGTGTGGGTTTTTGAAACTTCAAATCTCGGCGACACACTTCCAACAAGGCCACTCCTCCTAATCCTTCCCAAACAGTGCCACTCCCTAATGATCAGGGATTCAAATCTATGAGCCCATGGGGTCATTCTTTTTTTTTTTAATACTTTTTTTCTTCACTTTACATCCCAACCACAGCCCCCCTCCCTCCTCTCCTCTCAGTTCCTCTCTTACGAATTCCCCCATTATCTCCTCCCCTTCTCCTTAGAGAAGCCCCCCTCTGGGGTACCACCCCACCCTAATACCTCTAGGGTATACTAGACTAGACATATCCTCTCCTGCTGAAGGCCACAGTCCAGGTAGGGGAAGGGGGATCCAGTGGCAGTCAATAGAGTCAGAGACAGCCTCTGCTCCATTTGTTAGAGACCCCACAGGAAGACCAAGGCGCACATCTGCCACAAATGTAGCAGGGAGCCGGGTTCAGCCCGCGCATGCTCTTTGATTGGAGTCATTCTTACTCAGACCACCACAGAACATTGTTTTTTTCCAGACAGGGTCCCTTATAGCCCAGGCTGACTTCAGACTTCCTATGTAACCACAGATGGTCCTTAAACACCTGATCCTCCTGCCTTCACCTCCCAGCTGCTTAGATTATGAATGTACACCCACCACCAGGCCAAGTTTATGCAGCGCTAGAGCTAGAACTCGGGGCTTCATACATGCAGGCAGGTGTTCTACAAGCTGAGGTGCATTTCAGCCCCTCCTTTTCCAGTAGAGAGGAAGCTGAACCCCAGCCTTTGGTCAGAGCCCCACAGTAGAGCCTGGCTTCCCGGCCAGCCATGGGGTTGAGGTAATAGATGGCAGAGCACTTTGGGATCATTCAACACTCTATAAATACATGGCGATGGTATTATTTTCCAGCTGGAGCGTCCCGTGACAGAAATGGCTTGGTGCTTTCTCTCTAAATTACCATAATCACCTGTTTGAGGCTTCCACCAAGACCATAACTCTAGACTCCCAGGGCATAGAATAAATCGTTCCCGAATGAACAATAAAAAAATTTTATGGGAGAACGTGCTTGGGGCCCTGCCTGGTCCTCAGGCAGACGTGTCCTGCCTGTTTCCGTTGCCCTGTCCATCGTCCTCGAGGGTAAATTGCATCTTTCCCAACCACGGGCAGCAAGTTTAAAGGGTCTCTGGTTTTTCTTGGTTTTCTTGGGACGTGCGTAACTTACTCATGAGCCTTTGCGTCTCCGAAATCCTTTGCCCACATGCGCGTGCTTCAGCCTGTCTTCATAACTTTGGAAAGGAGAAAAACCTCTATTCAGGCGTCTAGCTCTTTGTGCCCAGTAAGCTTATATGTGACCCGCATGAAAAGCCTGTTTCCAAATCTGGAGGAGATCAAGTCTCCCCTCCCCCAGGAAGCTTCATCTTTGGAGGCCATGTGGCTGCAGTTCCAAGGAGTGAACCCTCTCCTGCTTGCAGGAAGATGCTCCCAAAGTGCACTATTGAACTGCCTTACCTCACAGAGCCAGTCAGTAACAAGCCCTGCTCCATGTTCAAGGAACACCAGTTACTGGCAGCTCCAGGCACACTTGACATCAGACCCCTCGAGAAGTTGGGCAGGATCCCACAATTCAGGCTGTCGCTACAAGACCCTCCATCCCCTCAAGAAGCAAGACCGCATGGTCTTAACGTTGTCCCAGTACTAACCTGAGTCCTACAGGAGCATAGCTGCCCCCACCCCCACCTTCACAGATGAAACCAACCATGAAAAAAAAAAAAAAAAAAAAAAAAAAACAACTGAAACCGAACACCGAGGTGTCCAGGATGGGCATGATGACTAACTTCCATCACCAACTTGCTTGGACTAAGAAACATCAAGGATCCTGGCCTGGTGGCACAGACCTTTAATCCCAGCTGTCAGGAGGCAGAGTTAGATAGAGCTCTATGAGTTTGAGGCCAGCCTGGTCTACATATCGAGTTCTAAAACGGTCAGCGCTGCCAAGTGAACCCTTGGCGGAGCAGATAAACATGAGGGCCAAAATTGGGGCACACCTTCATGCATTTCCAGAAAGGATGGATTGAGGAGGGCAGACACGGAATGCCCAGCCTGTAGAGTTGGGTCGGTGGTAAAGTGCTTGCTTAGCAAGTGAAAAACCCTGGATTTAGTCCTCAGGTCTAAGAAAAAGTTTTAGAAAGATCACTTGCTGCTCTTGCAGAGAAGCCTGGGTTCTGTTCCCAACACCCACCTGGCATGTGCTATGATGTAGCCGTTGGAATTGTTAGTGGTTGTCCGGGTCAGCCAATGCTGGGTGGCACAGATCTGCAGGAATGGAAGTGTGGGTTTGTCCAAATTAAGGAAGGTATGCTCTGCCAAGTGCCTGGACGTTTTGATGCCAATGCCAAGGGAATTTGATTCACGCTTGGTTTATGAAACCTTTGATCGCCTGTGTATTCTATCAAGCCTTGGCCGTCAATTGGAAGGAACTTCACACAGTTCCCTCTCTGGATAAAATTCCTTTGTCCTGAGTTCTGTTCTGACATCTGAAGGTTGCACTAGGACTGTGGTCCTCCCAACAGGAATCCTCCCCAGCACTACCCGACTCCAGAACCAAGGTGGCTAAGGCTCCAGGAAGAGCCCAGGGCTGCATTCTTAGGCACAGCTGTCCCCTTATCATTAATGCCAGGAACCAGGCTTTGCCCAGGAGTTTGTCTTTTCTAAGATCTTGTTTTTGATTTTTAGGGTATTTTGGGGGGGGGGTTGTTTTGTTTTGGCAAGAGGTTGGGGAGAGCAGAATTCACACTCATGTATTGGTTGGAGTTCTGTAAAAGGAACAGAATGGATAAAGTGAATGTTCTCTTGCTGGGTAGTCCAACAATGGCTCATTCTGGTAATTGCTCAGTCCGTGAGAATGGATATCTTCAGCAGTCCCAAGCTGGTGGAGGAGTCCAGGGAAGTCCTAGAGAGCTGCTGGTCTTTGGTCTGTGTAGGAATCCAAAAGAAGCAGGGTCTAATGCCAGCAAGGGAACGCCTCAGCAGCTGGGTAGATGAACGCGCCATCAGACCGAGGGCACAGGGGCTAAGAGCAAAAGCTCCCTTC